>NW_026909479.1:0-45000 GCF_033115175.1 Lepus europaeus
CTGGCGCCGCAAGGCGGAGGATTAGCCTAGTGAGCCGCGGCGCCGGCCTAGCTGGGATATTTAAAAAAAAAAATTAATCTCACCAGCCCAACTCTCAAAGTTAATGCCACTAGTAACAATCAACAGCAGGAAAAACAAACCTGCTAATAAGCCCACTCATTAACAAAAAAGCAGTTTAATTCAAATACTTAAACCAAAGTATAACACTACCTACCCAAACTGCCCCATCCACCAACAAGAGAAGAAATAAATTGCTTTAGAAACCAAAATAAACTTAGGATTTCTAACAAGGATAACAATGGTTAAACTCCTGAGAGTGCTCAGAAGGACTAAAGGTGGAGTGAAGGCAATGTCAAGGGATTAATTCCCCAAATAGTCTTTAAAAATTCAAAGTACCACAAACACACTAAACTTGTCTATGAATTAGAGAAAAAGATATTGCTGTTGCTTCTTTTTGTCTTTTGAAATGAAAGGTTTTGTAGGCTCTGACCTTCAATGTGAAAGTAGGACATTAAAAAAAATCAGCTAAAAAATTTGAAATTATCTGACACCCAAATTTTTGGGACCATATATCTTAACTGCGAAACTATACATATCTACCTTCTCTTTCCTTCAATCAAAACACCTCACAAAAATAAGAGAACTAAAACAATCCAAACATGATTTTTTATCATTTATTAAGCTTTTATTTAATGAATATAAATTTCCAAAGTACAGCTTATGGGTTACATTGGCTTCCCCCCTCCCATAACTTCCCTCCCACCTGCAACCCTCAGTTTCCCCACTCCCTCTCCCCTTCCATTCACATCAAGATTCATTTTCAATTCTCTTTATATACAGAAGATCAGTTTAGTATATACTAGGTAAAGATTTCAACAGTTTGCCCCCATATAGCAAAACAAAGGGAAAAAAATACTGTTGGAGTACTAGTTATAGCATTAAATAAGAGTGTACAGCACATTAAAGACAGAGATCCTACATAATTTTTTTAATTTAATTAATTTTCTATGCCATTTCCAATTTAACACCAGGTTTTTTTTTTTTCATTTCCAATTATCTTTATATACAGAAGATCAATTCAGTATATAATTAGTAAAGATCTCATCAGTTTGTACCCACGCAGAAACACAAAGTGTAAAAATACTGTTGCAGTACTAGTTATAGCATCACTGCACATTAGACAACACATTAAGGACAGATCCCACATGGGATGTAAGTACACAGTGACTCCTGTCCCTGACTTAACAATTTGACACTCCTGTTCATGGCATCAGTAATCTCCCTAGGCTCTAGTCATGAGTTGCCAGGGCTATGGAAGCCTTTAGAGTTCGCTGACTTTGATCTTATTCCGATAGGGTCATAGTCAAATTGGAAGTTCTCTCCTCCCTTCAGAGATAGGTATCTGCTTCTTTGATGGCCCTATTCTTTCCACTGGGATCTCACTCACAGAGATCTTTCATTTAGGTCTTCTTCTTTTTTTTCTTTTCCATGGTATCTTGGCTTTCCATGCCTACAATACTCTCATGGGCTCTTCAGCCAGATCCGAATGCATTAAGGGCTTATTCTGAGGCCAGAGTGTTGTTTAGGACATCTGCCATTCTGTGAGTCTGCTGTGTATCCCGCTTCCCATGTTGGATCCTTCTCTCCCTTTTTGATTCTATAAGTTAGTATTAGCAGACGCTTGTCTTGTTTGTGTGATCCCTTTGATTCTTAGACCTATCAGAGCCATCAATTGTGAACTGAAATTGATCACTTGGACTAGTGAGATGGCATTGGTACATGCCACCTTGATGGGATTATATTGGAATCCCCTGGCACATTTCTAACTCCACCATTTGGATCAAGTCCGATTGAGCATGTCCCAAATTGTACGTCTCCTCCTCTCTTTTTCCACTCTTAAATTTAACAGAGATCACTTTTCAGTTAAAATTTAAACACTTAAGAATAATTGTGTGTTAATTACAGAGTTCAACCACTAGTACTAGAACAACAACAACAACAAATACTAAAAAGGATAAAGTATTACATTGTGCATCTAGAGTCAGGACAAGAGCTGATCAGGTCATTGTTTCTTATAGTGTCCATTTCACTTAACAGGTTTCCCCTTTGGTGCTCAGTTGTCGCTGATCAGGGAAAACAAATGATATTTGTCTCTTTGGGACTGGCTTAATTCACTCAGCATGATGTTTTCCAGATTGTTCCATCTTGTTGCAAATGACCAGGTTTCATTGTTTCTTACTGCTGTATAGTATTCTATGGAGTACATGTCCCATAATTTCTTTATCCAGTTTACTGTTGATGGGCATTTGGGTTGGTTCCAGGTCTTAGCTATTGTGAATTGAGCTGCAATAAACATTAATGTGCAGATGGCTTTTTTGTTTGCCAAATTAATTTCCTTTGGGTAAATTCCAAAGAGTGGGATGGCTGGGTTGTATGGTAGGGTTATGTTCAGGTTTCTGAGGAATCTCCAGACTGACTTCCATAGTGGCTTAACCAGTTTGCATTCCCACCAACAGTGGGTTAGTGTCCCTTTTTCCCCACATCCTCTCCAGCATCTGTTGTTGGTAGATTTCTGAATGTGAGCCATTCTCACCGGGGTGAGGTGAAACCTCATTGTGGTTTTGATTTGCATTTCTCTGATTGCTAGTGATCTTGAACATTTTTTCATGTGTCTGTTGGCCATTTGGATTTCCTCTTTCGAAAAATGTCTCTTGAGGTCCTTGGCCCATCTCTTAAGTGGGTTGTTTGTTTTGTTGTTGTGGATTTTCTTGATTTCTTTGTGGATTCTGGTTATCAACCCTTTATCTGTAGTATAGTTTGCAAATATTTTTTTCCCATTCTGTTTGTTGCCTCTTCACTCTCCTGACTGTTTCTTTTGCAGTACAGAAACTTCTCAATTTGATGGTATCCCAAATGTTAATTTTGGTTTTGACTGCCTGTGCTCCTGGGGTCTTATTTTTGAAAGTCCTTGAAAGAATGAAACTTCTAGAAGAAAGAAAGGAGGAGAAACAAGAACAAGGAAGGAAGGAAGCTTTAAAAGAAAGGAGGGGGGATCAATGGGCCTTTCTTTTATTTGGCGACAAGCAAGTGCAAGGAAGTTCATTTGTCATTTGTTCAGTTGTCTGTCTTTTGCACATCTGCATTCTGACCAGAAGGGACTTTGAGGTTTTTCTGTAGCACGTGAGCATCTGCTGGCTCTATCCTCTTGTAGTAGTTCTTCTTTGTCTCAATAATCTCAAAGCCAAATTTCCTGTAGAAGTCAATTGCCGATTCATTGCTGATCTGCACATGCAGATAAATGTTGTCAAAAGTGCCATCTTTTTCACAGATTTCTAAGATGTGATTTAGCATTTTCGTCCCTATTCCTAGCCTTCAGTAAGGTGCCAGACAGCCTAATGTCATGATGTAAAGCCTCTTCTGATTCTGTGAATGATCCACCCTACAGCATATTGCACCTACAGCAATATCATTGAAATAAGCAAGTTTTGCTAGCTCTCCAACCTCCAGCACGTCCTTTAGAACTTGTCATTATAGCTGACTGGAAAGATGACTTGGTTCAATCTCTTCCACTGTTTAATATTGTGTGGTGTCACATCTCCCAGCTCGATCCGGCTACCTTTCATCTTCCCTGCCTGCTGAGGCCATCGTTACCACCGCTATCAACGCCATCATCGTCGCCGCCGCCCAGAGCCCTCAGCGCGCTCAGCTCAGGCCACTCAACCTCCAGAGCCGGCCTCCTCACTTCAGGCAGCAAGCATAGCATGGGACAGAGACCGCGAAAGTCGAACTCAGCCCTGAGCCTCCGGAGGGGGTGGGAGGTGTCTCCCGCTGCCACAAGGGTGCCTGCGCTGCCCCACACGTGCACCCGCTGCCGCCCAATACAGATGCTTCTCATTCCACACAGGATACAGAATTCCCATAAACTGTATCTTCCTAACTCAGGTTACACAATGTCAGCAAGCTGCATCTCCCACACTCAGGCGACAGAAATCCCATATATTGTGTATGCCTACTCCCAGGCTACAGTAGTATGTAAACTGCTTCTCACTATACCCAGGCTACAGACCTCCCACATATTATGTCTGCCTACTCCCAAGCTACAGAACTCCTGTAAACTGCATCTCTCTACATCCAGGTTAGGGAACTCCCATAAGCTTCCTCTGCTACACTCAGGCTACAGAAATCCCCTATGTGGTGAATGCCAACTCCCAGGATACAGAGCTCTTGTATACTGCTTCTCACTCCACCCAGGATACAGAATTGCCATAAACTGCATCTTCCTAACTCAGGTTACACAATGTCAGTAAGCTGCATCTCCCACACTCAGGCGACAGAAATCCTGTATATAGTGTAAGCCTACTCCCAGGCTACAGTACAATGTAAAATGCTTCACACTATACCCAGGCTACATAACTCTCATATATTGCATCTGTCTGCCCCCAAGCTACAGGTCTCCCGTAAACTGCGTCTCCTACGCTCATGCTACAGAAATCTCATATATTACATATGGCTACTCCCAGACTACAGAACAATTCTAAACTACTTCTTCCTACACCCAGGATACAGAAACCCGTTAAAATGCATCTCTCTTCACCCAGGTTATAGAACTCCCATAAACTGCATCTCCTACACTCAGGCTACAGAAATCCCCTATGTGGCAAATGCCAACTCCCAGGATACAGAACTCTTGTATACTGCTTCTCACTCCACCCAGGATACAGAATTACATAAACTGCATCTTCCTAACTCAGGTTACACAATGCCAGTAAGCTGCTTCTCCCACACTCAGGCTACACAAATCCCATATATTGTGTATGCCTCCTACAGGCTACAGTACAATGTAAACTACTTCTCACTATACCCGGACTACAGAACTCCCGTATATTGTGTCTGCCTGATCCCAAGCTACAGACCTCCGGTAAAGACTCTCTCCTATACCCATGTTACAGAAATCTCATATATTGTGTACGACTGCTCCAAGGCTACAGAACACTTGTAAACTGCTTCTCACTACACCCAGGATAAGGAACTACTATACATTCTGTTTCTCTACACCAAGGTTACAAAACTCCTGTAAACTGTGTCTCCTATGCTCAGGCTACAGTAGTCCTGTATATATCGTATGCCTATTACCAGACTACAGAACTCTTGTAAACTGCTTCTCACTTCACCCAGGATACAGAATGGCCATAAACTGTGTCTTCATAAACCAGGTTACAGAACGCCAGTAAGCTGGGTCTCCTACACTCAGGCAACAGAAATCAAGGATTTCTGTGTAAGCCACTCCCAGGCTACAGTACTATGTAAACTGCTTCTCAGTATACCCAGGCTACAGAACTCCCGTATATTGTGTCTGCCTGTTCCCAAGCTACAGAACTCCCGTAAATTGTGTTTCCTATGCTCGTGTTACAGAAATCTCATTTATTGCATACGCCTAATCCCAGGCTACAGAACACTTGTAAACTGCTTCTCAGTACACCCTGGATTCAGGACCCCCTTAAAGTGCTTCTTCTATACCCAGGTTAGGGAACTCCCATAAGCTCGTCTCCTACACTCAGGCTACAGAAATCTCTTATGTGGTGAATGCCAACTCCCAGGATACTCTTGTAGCTGCTTCTCACTCCACCCACAATACAGAATTGCCATAAACTGTGTCTTCCTAACCCAGGTATGCAGAACGCCATTAAGCTGTGTCTCCTACACTCAGTCTACAGAAGTCCCATATATTGCGTATGCCTATTCCCAGGCTACAGAACTGCCATAAATTTTGTCTCTCTACACCCAGGTTACACAACTCCCATAAACTGCGTCACCAGAATCCCCATATATTGCATACAGCTACTCCCAAGATACAGAACTCTTGTATACTGCTTCCCACTCCACCGAGGATACAGAATTGAGATAAACTGCATCTTCCTGACCCAGGTTACAGAACGCCGGAAGCTGTATCTCCTGCACTCATGCAACAGGATAACCGTATGAGGTGAATGCCAACTCCCAGCATATGAACTCTTGTATACTGCTTCTCACTCCACCCAGGATACAGAATTGCCATAAACTGCATCTTCCTAACTCAGGTTACACAATGTCAGTAAACTGCATCTCCCACACTCAGGCTACAGAAATCCCGTATATTGTGTATGCCTACAACAGGCTACTGTACCATGTAAACTGCTTCTCACTATACTCAGGTTAAAGAACTCCCATATATTGCCCCTTCCTACTCTGAAGCTACAGAACTCCTATGAACTACATCTTCCTACACCCAGTTTAGGGAACTCCCATACGCTTCGTCAGCTATACTCAGGCTACAAAAATCCCGTATGTGACCAAACCATCTCCCAGGATACAGAACTCTTCTATACTGTTTCTAACACCACTCAGGATACAGAACTGCCATAAAATCCATCTTCCTAACCCAGTGTTACAGAATGCCATTAAGCTGTGTCTCCTACACTCAGGCTACAGTAATCCCATATATTGTGTATGCGTACTCCCAGGCTACAGTACTTTTGTAAAATGCTTCTCACTACACCCAGGATACAGAACTGCAGTAAATTGTGTCTTCTACACCCAGGTTACACAAATCCCGTAAACTGTGTCTCCAGAAACCCCATATATTGCATATGTCTAATCCCAGGATACAGAACAGTAACACACTGCTTCTATCCACATGCAGGATCAGAATTCCCATAAAGTGCATCTCTCTACACCGAGGTTAGGGAACTTCCATAAGCTTTGTCTCCTACACTCAGGCTACAGAAATCCCGAATGTAGTGAATGCCAACTCCCAGAATACTGAACTCTTGTATACTGCTTCTCACTCTACCCAGGATACAGAATTGCCATACACTGCATCTTCCTAACCCAAATTACAGAATGCCAGTAAGCTGTGTCTCCTACACTCAGGCGAAGAAATCCCATATATTGTGTAAGACTGCTCCCAGGCTACAGTACTGTGTAAACTGCTTCTCACTTCACCCAGGATTCAGAACTCCCATATATTGCGTCTGCCTCCTCCCAAGGTACAGAACTCCCATAAACTGTGTCTCCTACGCTCAAGTTACAGATATCTCGTATATTGTGTACGACTACTCCCAGGCTACAGAAAACTTGTAAACTGCTTCTCACTACACTCATGATACAGAACCCCCTTAAAGTGTATCACTCTACACCCAGGTTAGTGAACTCCCCTAATCTCATCTCCTACACTCATGCTACAAAAACCCCGTATGTGGCGAATGCCAACTCCCAGGATACAGAACACTTGTACACTGTTTCTGACTCCACCCAGGATACAGAACTGGCACAAACTGCATCCCCTACACCTAGCTTAAAAAATCCCATAAACTGCATCTCGCACACTCAGGATACAGATTCCCATATATTACTTATGCCTACTCCCAGGATAAAGAACTCTTGTAAATTGGTTCTCCATACACCCAGGATATGGAACTGCTGTAAATTGTGTCTCTCTACACCCAGGTTACACAGCTTCCATAATTGTCTCTTACTCTCTGCCTGCAGAATTCCCTATATTGTGCCTGCCTCCTCTCAAGCTACAGAACTCCTGTAAATTTCATCTTTCTACAACCAGGTTAGGGAACTCCCATACGCTTCGTCTGCTACACTCAGGCTACAAAAATACTGTATGTGGCCAATGCCAACTCCCAGAATACAGAACTCTTGTATACTGCTTCTCACTCCACCCAGGATACAGAACTGCCATAAAATCCATCTTCCTAACCCACTTTTACAGAGCACCATTAAGCTATGTCTCCTACACTCAGGCTACAGAAATCCCATATATTGTGTAAGCCTACTCCCAGGCTACAAAACTTTGGTAAAATGCTTCTCACTACAGCCAGGATACAGAACAGCTGTAAATTCTCTCTACACCCAGGTTGCACAACTCCCGTAAACTGCATCTCCAGATATCCTGTATATTGCATACACCTATTTCCAGGATACAGAACTCTATAAACTTCTTCTCACTACACGCAGAATATAGAACTCCTTTAAGCTTCATCTCCTACACTCAGGCTACAGAAATCCCGTACGTGGAGAATGCAAACTCCCAAGTTATAAAACTATTGTAAACAGCTTCTCACTCCACCCAGGCTAAAGAACTGTCGTATATTCTGTCTGTCTACTCCCAAGCAACAGAACTCCTGCAAACTGTATTTCTCTACACCCAGGTTAAGCAACTCCCATAAGCTCGTCTCCTACACTCAAGCTACAGAAATCCTGTATATGGTGAATGCCAACTCCCAGGATACAGAACTCTTGTACACTGCTTCTCACTCCACCCAGGATACAGAACTGCCACAAACTGCATCTCTGTACACACAGCTTACAGAACTCCTGTAAACTTCATCTCCCACACTCAGGTTACAAATGCCAGTAAGCTGTGTCTCCTACACTCAGGCTTCAGAATCCTGTATATTACTTATGGCTACTCCCAGGCTAGAAAATTCTTGTAAACAGCTTCTCCACACACCCAGGACAGAGAAATGCCATAAATTGTGTCTCTCTACTCCCAGGTTACAGAACTCCATAAACTGTCTTCTATGCTCTGGCTGCAGAATTCCCTATATTGCGCCTACCTGCTCCCAAACTGAAGAACTCCTGTAAACTTCACCTTTCTACAACCAGGTTATGGAACTCCCATAAGCTTCGTCTGCTACACTAAGGCTACAAATATCCCGTATGTGGTGAATGCCAACTGCCAGGATACAGAACTCTTGTATACTGCTTCTCACTGCATCCAGGATACAGAATTGCCATAAAGTGCATCTTCTTAACCCAGTTTTACAGAACACCGGTAAGCTGCACCTCCTATATTCAGACGACAGAAATCCCATATATTGTGTATTCCTACACCCAGGCTAGAGAACTTTTGTAAACTGCTTCTCACTACATTCAGAATACAGAACTGCCGTAAATTGTGTCTCTCTACACCCAGATTACACAACTCCCATAAACTGCGTCAACAGAAATACCGTACATTCCGTAAGCCTACTCCCATACACTGTATGCGGAAATTCTGTAGCCTGAGTGTAGCAGACAAGCTTATCGGAGTTCCCTAACCTGGGTGTGGAGAGACGCACTTTAAAGGGGTTCTGTATCCTGGGTGTAGTGAGAAGCAGTTTACAGGAGTTCTGTAGCCAGGGAGTAGGCGTATGCAATATACAGGACTTCTTTAGCCAGAGCATACCAGACACAGTTAACGGGAGCTGTGTAACCTGGGTGTAGAGAGACAAAAGTTATGGTAGTTCTGTATCCTGGGTGTATAGAGAAGCAGTCTACAAGAGTTTAGTTGCCTGGGAGTAGCCATGCACAACATACGGGACTTCTGTCGCCTGAGTGTAGGAGTCACAGCTTAGTTGCTTTCCTTAACCTGATTGTGGGAGATGTGGTTTACGGGAGTTCTGTAACCTGGGTGTACAGAGACACAATTTGAGGCAATACTGTATCCTGGGTGTAGAGAGTAGCAGTTTACAAGTGTTCTGTAGCCAGGGAGTAGGCGTAAGCAATATACAAGACTTCTGTAGCCAGATTGTAGGAGACACAGTTTATGGGAGTTGAGTAATCTGGGTGTAGAGAGACACAAGTTACGGTAGTTCTGTATCCTGGGTGTATGGAGAAGCAGTATACAAGAGTTTCCTAGCTCGGGAGTAGGCATAAACAACATACAGGATTTCTGTAGCCTGAGTGTAGGAGTCGCAACTAAGTAGCGTTCTGTAACCTGATTGTAGGAGACGCAGTTTACTGGAGTTCTGTAAGCTGGGTGTAAAGAAACGCCATTGCTGGCAGTTCTGTATCCTGGGTGCAGTGAGAAGCAGTGTACAAGAGTTCTGTAGTCTGGAAGTAGGCTTACACTGTATGCGGAAATTCTGAACCCTGAGTCTACCAGCCGAAGCTTAGGGGAGTTCCCTAACCTGGGTGTAGAGAGAGACGCACTTTAAGGGGGTTCTGTATCCTGGGTGTAGTGAGAAGCAGTTTACAAGTGTTCTGAAGGCTGGGACTAGGCATACGCTCTATGCGGGATTTCTGTAGCTTGAGTGTAGCAGTCGCAGCTTCGTAGCGTTCTCTATGCTGATTGTGGTAGACGCAGTTTATGGGAGTCCTGTAAGCTGTGTGTAGAGAGATGCCGCTTGCGGCAGTTCTGTATCCCGGGTGGAGTGAGAAGCAGTGTACAAGAGTTCTGTAGCCTGGGAGTAGGTGTAAGCTATATGGGACTTCTGCAGCCTGAATGTAGGAGACGCAGTTTACGGGAGTTGTGTAACCTGGGTGTAGAGAGACACGATTTACGGTAGTTCTGTATCCTGGGTGTATTGACAAGCAGTTTACAAGAGTTTTCTAGCCTGGGAGTAGGCATACATAATATACAGGATTTCTGTAGCCTCCGTGTAGGAGTCGCAGCTCTCTGGCATTCTGTAACCTGATTATGGGAGATGCAGTTTATGGGAGATCTGTAAGCTGGATGTAGAGAGACGCAGTTGGTGGCAGTTCTATATCCTGGGTGGTGTGAGAAGCAGTATACAAGAGTTCTCTATCCTGGGAGTTTGCTTTTGCAACATATGGGATTTCTGTAGCCTGAATGTGGGAGAGGAAGCTTATGGGATTTCCCTACCCTGGGTGTAGAGAGCTTCAGTTTACAGGAGTTCTGTAGCTTGGGAGCAAGCAGATGCAAAATGCAGGATTTCTGTAGCCTGGGTATAGTGAGAAGCAGTTTACGTAGTACTGTTACCTGGGAGTAGGCATACACAACATATAGGATTTCTGTAGCCTGAGTTTTGGGACGCAGCTTACTTGCGTTCTGTAACCGATTATGGGAGATTCAGTTTATGGAAGATCTTTAAGCTGGGTGTAGAGAGATGCAATTTCTGGCATTTCTGTATCCTGGGTGGAGTGAGAAGCAGTATACAACAGTTCTCTATCCTGGGAGTTTGCATTTGCAACATATGGGATTTCTGTAGTCTGAGTGTGGGAGAGGAAGCTTATTTGATTTCCTTAACCTGGGTGTAGAGAGGCGCAATTTAAAGGGTTTCTGTATCCTGGGTGTAGTGAGAAGCAGTTTACAAGTGTTCTGTATCCTGGGAGTATTCATACGTTATATGTGGGATTTCTGTAGCATGAGTGTAAGATGTGGGGGAAGCTGAATCCACAGAGGCCTAGAGGAACTTCCTGAGGCTGCCTAGAATTTGAAAACCTGTTTTTAAGTTTCAGTTCCTTGGTAGCAAACACTCCAGCCCCAGGGCGCTTCTGCCTAAGAATCATTAAGGGGAAGGAGTTGCTAAGAGTCTTTTCCATCACAACACCCAACCCCTTGCCCACATCTGCTCATCTGCTCTCTACCTCAGGTATATATATACACCTCCCTTTTACAATAAAGTGAGACCCTGCTTTGACTGGGCTCCACACAGTGCCTGATTGTCCCCCGGATTTGGGGAAGGCTGACTGGCAGGTGGAGCACTTTCCCCTCCTCGGTTAAGGCAAGCTGTGGGTAGCCTCCCTAATTCTCCAGCAGTGGCGAGGAACAGTCACCGCAGCTGGCGCCCAATGTGGGGCACACAGGGCACGACCAGAACGTCCGGTGGAGGCCAAGCGGTTTGTCGTGGTAAGTGAATCCTTAATGGGTAATGCAATTTCAGCAAGAAATTACCCAGCCCTGAAGGCCTTGCGCCTCATGCTCAGGTCCAGATGCTTGGAACTCTCAGAAAGCTCAGCACTGCTGACTTGGGAGACCATCATCTCCATTGCCCCTTGGGTGCCCAGCGCTAACCTCTTTTCCTGGACCACATGGGCAAGGGTTGAGAAAATAGCCATAGATAGAGAAAAACATTTGGGGATTGCCCTTCCACTGGGGTTCTTCCCTACCATCTTGGCTCTCAAAGCCTCATTTCACCCAGAGGGCCTGCTTCCCCCTTTAAGGGAACCAGGTGGTGAAGCCTCCTCCCTAGCCTGCAGCAAAGCTGCTAAGGCATTCTCCAGACAACAGGAAGATGATAAGCGCCTTGTGTCAGGAGCCTTAGGTCCTGTTCGGCCTTCCTGGGGGTTGGAGAAGGGCTCACTGCTGTGGGCTGGATCAGGTGTCGGCCACAGAGGAAGAGTGCAGGGAGGAGGAAGCCTGGGCTGACTTTAGCAAACAGGGAGCCACTCTGAGCCTGAGGAAGGCAGGGGCTGGGGAGGAAGTTGTAGATGTGCCTACAGTCACAGCTCCCCCTCCCCTTGAAAGGGCTCAGGGCAAATGGAACTTCCTGCCTCCTGCCTTCTGCAAGTAGCAGCTGAGGTGGGGACAGGCGACCTCAAGTCCTGGCATGATCCTGGAGGGGATTGGGCATGTGCATTGGATCGCCCCCCTCCTTCTCTACAGGCAGGAGGGGGCAATTCACAAGGAGCACCAGCAAAAATCCAGGCCTTCCCGGTCAACTTAGAGCCTAGGGGAGCCAGGCTGCAAGCTTGGTACCCCAGGGAGGCCAAAGACCTCAAGGAGCTCTGCAAGGCAGTTGCTGAGAAGGGCTCCAATTCACCATGGGCGCTTACTCCCCTTCAGGACACAGCATACCACCCCTGCGTGCCTAAGGATTGGCTTGACAGTACAAAGGCTACTCTCAGTGGCCCACAATTCATTAAATGGGTGGCGTATTACAAGGAGAAATACAGGAATCGGCCAAAGCTAATAGGCAGGCATGGCCAGATATTAGGGAGAGCACTCCTTAGAGCTGCTTTGTTTTTCCTCTCCATTTACAATTCAATAGGAGTGGTCCTACTAGGAGGAGGAAGAAAAAATGCCTTTGGCTATGACTGGCCTTACCTAAGAAAACAAAAACCTCAATCCATTAACCCTTTCCAACCTAATGGGTTTTTCTTTTTGCAGTTAGTAAAACTTTTCCTCCAGCACTACAGAAGTCTCTCATTCTCTGCCACTTTGTTTCAGATGTGTTTCCCTCCTAACCTATGTTGATGACCGGCTCTTTTCTGTGCTGCTGTAGTTAACTTATCTGAGAGTTTGCACATGTCTTGAAGGTTTCATGTTTTATTGGATTTGTCTGTCTTTAATGTTTGAGTGATTACCTAACCCTAATCAGATCTAGACCACAGCCTTGGTTAAAATATTCAGGTTATAAGTACTAGTTTTTGGCTGAGCGGTTTGACTCTCTAACAGTTTAAATTTTCAAATGGAGTCTACTAAATTTGGGACTTCCAGCAGGATCCCTGGAACTCTCAAAGGATGGGACTCTAAATTTGTTAAAGTGACAATTATTTGAGTCAATTCAAATTATGCAAGGTGTATTAAAATATTGTGAATGATGTCAGACCTATGTTGTATTCATGTTTTTGCTTTCCAGCTAAAGTGGTCTTATATTTTGTGTATACAAGTCCTTACATGTCCTTAATGTGCTTTAAACTTGTTTCTTTTACAGATCTGTTCTTTGTAAAAACCATAGTGTCTCTTTTTAACGGTGTCTACTTAATCGGTTACTCTGCCATCTCTAATGTTAGGTCATGTAAGCTCTTTTTAGCTCTGTTAAATAGTTTTGAGTTATGTGAGGATTTTGTGTGCTAACTCTTCTGTTCAAGGTTTTTATTTCTCGTTTATTCAATAACAAAAACCATAAAATTCATGTTCTGTCAAGGTAATCTATTGTGTACTCTACTGTCTCTGTTAAGTTCAAATTGATGAAAAGCATTGCTAAATATCATTATGATTAGATCTGGTCTAAAAGTGTTAAGATCATCCTGTCTAATGAAGGGCTATCATTTCAGGATGTTAAAAAATTATATTCTATGGGATTGAAGACGGCGAACCCTAAAGGCTTCCATAGCCTCGGCAACTCATGGCTAGAGCCTAGGGAGATTACTGATGCCATAAACAAGAGTGTTAAATTGTTAAAACAACATCAGGAGTCACTGTGTACTTACATCCCATGTGGGATCTGTCCTTAATAGGTTGTTGAAGGTGAAGTAATGATATAGCTAGTACTGAAATAATATTCTTACACTTTGTGGTTATGTGTGGGTGCAAACTGATGAAATCTTTACTTAGTATATACTGAAGCGATCTCCTGTATATAAAGATAATTGAAAATGAAAAAAAAAAAACTTGGTTTTTTAAATTGGAAATTACATAGAAAAATAATCAATTTTTTTAAAAAAAAATTATTTTGCAGAATCTCGGTCATCAATGATGTACACTGTTATTTCATGCTATAACTAGTACTCCAACAGTATTTTTTTCACTTTGCGTTGCTATGGGAGAGCAAACTGTTGAAATCTATATATCTATATATATCTATATATATCTATCTATCTATACATATATACATATATAT
The DNA here is from genome assembly GCF_033115175.1 of Lepus europaeus. NCBI lineage: Eukaryota > Metazoa > Chordata > Mammalia > Lagomorpha > Leporidae > Lepus > Lepus europaeus. The sequence continues at coordinate 14,340 of NW_026909479.1, forward strand.
ATATATATACTAAACTGATTTTCTATATAGAAAAGAGAATTGAAAATGAATCTTGATGGGAATGGAAAGGGAGAGCGAGTGGGAAAGGGGAGGGTTGCGGGAGGAGGGAAGTTGTGTGGGGGGGGAGCCTTTGTAATCCATAAGCTGTACTTTGGAAATTTATATTCACTAAATAAAAAAAAAATTCTATTCTAACCAGATACTCTAAGTTCTCTTGGCACCTTTAACAAACTTTCTAAAAATCAAAGTTCTAAATTCTCTAAACTTTTGGTATTTCCAAAAGTGCCCCTGGAGATATCAAAAGATAAATCTCTCATCTTGCAGAGATAATAATGTTTAAATTAAAAGTGCTGCCAAGATGTAAAATGATTCAACACTCTACTAAAATTCCTCACAACGCACAAGAACAAGCTATGGTGGAAAAAAACCATCAATGCCTCAAGGAACAGTTGTTAAAACAAAAAGGGGGAGTGGGTACCCCCATCTATAGTTACATAAGGCCTTGTTTAGCATCAATATTTTAAATTTTTCAAAAGGGTCAAGGGAGTCAAGGTTCCAAAAACATCGGGGACATTTAAGCCCTAAACCACAGATGCTTGTTAGATGGAGAGACCCTCTCACTAGACTCTGGAGAGGGCCTGACCTGCTGATTCAGTTGGGAAGAGGATTTGGCTGTGTGTTCCCCATAGCGGAGTTGACTCCGATGTGGATACCAGCCAGAAATATCAGGCCTATGCCTGATACAAGTAACAACCTACCCTGGGAGCGGCTTGCCCCTGAGGGAGATCTCCTTGTCTTTCCTCTTCCAGAAACAGATGGAGATCCAGAGGCAGGTGATGATACAGATGCTACTCTTCGCTGTGATCCTGACAAGAAGTGGGCAGCCCAGTGATGGGGGATTCAATGACCCAAACGTGATCAACAAAACACTTTGGGAGGACCTGAAAAAGATGAAGAGAACTCCAAGAAAGCCCCTTTTGGACGGGCCTTAATGGACTCTTGCCCTACCTCTTCCCTCTTCTTGGACTGCTTCTTGCCCTGCTTTTAATCCTTGCTATTGGCCCATGCATAATGAATAGGCTTATACAGTTTATACAACAGCGCATAGAGGCAACAAAGGTGAGACAGGTTGAGGTTCATTACCAGAGGCTGGTAGCCACAGAGGCCTACGATCCCCTAAACTGAGGAAGTGCCCCCGGTATTCTCCACATTGTCAATGACGGGTAAGATTCTGGATGGACCGGAACAATCTAAGACAGGCAGTGGAGAAAGCTCACCACATTCCCATAACTACAAGTCATGCAACACCCCAAGATGGGTAAAGCACCCAGCGTCCTGTACCAACCTAAGACAGGGCTCATGGCCAAGTTGCCTGGGTTACCAATAATGGGTAAGGGCAAGGACTGCTGGGGGCACCTAAGACAGGGACCACTTGTTAAAACAAAAAGAGGGAGTTGTGGGGGAAGCTAAATCCAGAGAGGCCTAGAGGAATTTCCTGAGTCTGCTTCAAATTTGAAAACCTGTCTTTAAGTTTCAAATCCCTGGTAGCAAACACCCCAGCCCCAGAGACCTTCTGCCTAAGGATCATTAAGGGGTAGGAGTTGCTGAGAACCTTTTGCATCACAACACCCAACTCATTGCCCAAATCACTTATCAACTCTGTACCAACTTATATCTATATTTTGTAGCTTAGGAGCAGGCAGACACAATATACGGGAGTTCTGTAGCCTGGGTATAGTAAGAAGCAGTTTACGTAGTTTACTGTAGCCTGGGAGTAGGCCTGCACAATATATGGTATTTCTGTTGCCTGTGTGTAGGAGACACAGCTTAATGGCGTACTGTAACCAGGATTAGGAAGACGCAGTTTATGGCAATTCAGTATCCTGGGAGGAAGGGGAAGCAGTCTACAAGAGTTCTCTATCCTGGCAGTTGGCATTCACCACATAGGGGATTCTGTAGCCTGAGTGTAGCAGACAAAGATTATGGGAGTTACCTAACCAGGGTGTAGAGAGATGCAGTTTACAGGAGTTCTGTAGCTTGGGAGTAGGCAGACATAATATGTGGGAGGTCTGTAGCCTGGGCATAGTGAGAGGCGGTTCACATAGTGCTGTAGCCAAGGGGTAGGCCTACACAAGATACGGGGTTTCTGTCACCTGCATGTAGGAGACACAGCTTACCGGCATTCTGTAACCTGGATCAGGAAGACGCAGTTTATAGCAAATCTGTATCCTGGGTGGAGTGAGAAGCAGTGTACAAGAGTTCTGAAGCCTGGGTGTTGGCATTCGCCACACATGGGATTCCTGTAGCCTGAGTGCTGGGGACGAGCTTATGGGAGTCCCCTCACCTGGGTGGAGAGAGATGCTCTTTATGGCGGTTCTGTATCCTGGGCGTACCGAGAAGCAGTTTACAAGTGTTCTGCAGGCTGGGAGTAGGCATACGCTCTATGCGGGATTTCTGTAGCATGCAGGTAGGAGACACAGCTTAAGGGAGTTCTGTAACCTGAGTGTAGAGAGACTCAATGTACAGCAGTTCTGTATCCTGGGTGGAGTGAGAAGCAGTTTACAAGTGTTCTGAAGGCTGGGACTAGGCATACGCTCTATGCGGGATTTCTGTAGCTTGAGTGTAGCAGTCGCAGCTTCGTAGCGTTCTCTATGCTGATTGTGGTAGACGCAGTTTACGGGAGTCCTGTAAGCTGTGTGTAGAAAGATGCCACTTGCGGCAGTTCTGTATCCCGGGTGGAGTGTGACGCTGTGTACAAACGTTCTGTAGCCTGGGAGCTGGCATTCACCACAAACGGTTTTTTGCAGCCTGAATGTGGGATTCGAGGCTTATGGGAGTCCCCTCACCTGGGTGTAGTGAGATGCACTTTAAGGGGTTTTAACTTTCATCCTGGGTGTATTGAGAAGCAGTGTACAAGTGTCCTGTAGGCTGGGAGTAAGTCATACGCAGTATAAGAGGTCTCTGAAACATGAGCGTAGGAGATGCAGTTTACGGGAATTCTGTAGCTTGGGATCAGGCAGACTCAGTATGAAGGAGTTCTATAGCCTGGGCATAGTGAGAGGCGGTTCACATAGTGCTGTAGCCAAGGGGTAGGCCTACACAAGATACGGGGTTTCTGTCACCTGCATGTAGGAGACACAGCTTACCGGCGTTCTGTAACCTGGATCAGGAAGACGCAGTTTATAGCAAATCTGTATCCTGGGTGGAGTGAGAAGCAGTGTACAAGAGTTCTGAAGCCTGGGTGTTGGCATTCGCCACATACGGGATTCCTGTAGCCTGAGTGCTGGGGACGAGCTTATGGGAGTCCCCTCACCTGGGTGGAGAGAGATGCTCTTCATGGCGGTTCTGTATCCTGGGCGTACCAAGAAGCAGTTTACAAGTGTTCTGCAGGCTGGGAGTAGGCATACGCTCTATGCGGGATTTCTGTAGCATGCAGGTAGGAGACACAGCTTAAGGGAGTTCTGTAACCTGAGTGTAGAGAGACTCAATGTACAGCAGTTCTGTATCCTGGGTGGAGTGAGAAGCAGTTTACAAGTGTTCTGAAGGCTGGGACTAGGCATACGCTCTATGCGGGATTTCTGTAGCTTGAGTGTAGCAGTCGCAGCTTCGTAGCGTTCTCTATGCTGATTGTGGTAGACGCAGTTTACGGGAGTCCTGTAACTGTGTGTAGAGAGATGCCGCTTGCGGCAGTTCTGTATCCCGGGTGGAGTGTGAAGCTGTGTACAAGCGTTCTGTAGCCTGGGAGCTGGCATTCACCACATACGGTTTTTTGCAGCCTGAATGTGGGATTCGAGGCTTATGGGAGTCCCCTCACCTGGGTGTAGTGAGATGCTCTTTAAGGGGTTTTTTTTTATCCTGGGTGTAGCGAGAAGCAGTTTACAGGTGTTCTCAAGTCTGGGAGTAGGCATACGCTCTGTGCGGGATTTTTGTAGCATGAGTGTAGCAGTCGCAGCTTCGTAGTGTTCTCTATGCTGATTGTGGTAGACACAGTTTACGGGAGTCCTGTAAGCTGTGTGTAGAGTGATGCAATTTGTGACAGTTCTGTATCCCTGGTTCTGTACTTTCGGAGTTGGCATTAGCACATTTCGGATTTTTGCAGCCTGAGTGTGGGATTCGATGCTTATGGGAGTTCCCTCAACTGGGTGTAGTGAGATGAACTTTGAGGGTTTTTTTTTCATCCTGTGTGTATTGAGAAGCAGTTTACAAGTGTCCTGTAGGCTGGGAGTAAGTCATACGCAGTATAAGAGATCTCTGAAACATGAGCGTAGGAGATGCAGTTTACGGGAATTCTGTAGCTTGGGATCAGGCAGACTCAGTATGAAGGAGTTCTGTAGCCTGGGCATAGTGAGAAGCGGTTCACATAGTGCTGTAGCCAAGGGGTAGGCCTACACAAGATACAGGATTTCTGTCGCCTGCATGTAGGAGACACAGCTTACCGGCGTTCTGTAACCTGGATTAGGAAGACGCAGTTTATAGCAAATCTGTATCCTGGGTGGAGTGAGAAGCAGTGTACAAGAGTTCTGAAGCCTGGGTGTTGGCATTCGCCACATACGGGATTCCTGTAGCCTGAGTGCTGGGAACAAGCTTTTGGGAGTCCCCTCACCTGGGTGGAGAGAGATGCTCTTTATTGTGGTTCTGTATCCTGGGCGTACCGAGAAGCAGTTTACAAGTGTTCTGCAGGCTGGGAGTAGGCATACGCTCTATGCGGGATTTCTGTAGCATGCAGGTAGGAGACACAGCTTAAGGAAGTTCTGTAACCTGAGTGTAGAGAGACTCAATGTACAGCAGTTCTGTATCCTGGGTGGAGTGAGAAGCAGTTTACAAGTGTTCTGAAGGCCAGGAGTAGGCATACGCTCTATGCGGGATTTCTGTAGCATGCACGTAGGAGATGCAGTTTAAGGGAGTTCTTTAACCTGGGTGTAAAGAGATACAAATTAGGGCAGTTCTGTATCCTGGGTGTATTGACAAGCAGTTTACAAGAGTTTTGTAGCCTGGGAGTATGCATGCACAATATATGGGGTTTCTCTAGCCTGAGTGTAGAAGTCACATGTTAGTAGCGTTCTGTATCCTGATTGTGGGAGACGCAGTTCACGGGAGTTCTGTAACCTACGTGTAGAGAGATGCCATTTGTGGGAGTTCTGTGTTCTGTGTGAAATGAGAAGCAGTGTACAAGAGTTCTGTACTTTGGGAATTGGCATTTCCACATATGGGATTTTTGTAGCCTGAGTGTGGGATTTGAGGCTTATGAGAGTCCTGTCACCTGGGTGTAGAGATATGCAGTTTACCGGAGTCCTTTATCCCGATGTAGAGAGAAGCAGTGTACAAGAGTTCTGTAGCCTGGGAGTTGGCATTTGCCACATACGTGATTTTTGCAGCCTGAGTGTTGGATTCGAGGCTTATGGGAATTCTTTAACCTGGGTGGAGAGAGATGCTCTTTAAGGGGGTTCTGTATCCTGGGCATAGCGAGAAGCAGTTTACAAGTGTTCTGAAGGCTGGGAGTAGGCATACGCTATATGCGGGATTTTTGTAGCATGCCATAGGAGATGCAGTTTAATGGAGTTCTGTACCTGTGTGTAGACAAACACAAATCAGTGTAGTTCTGTATCCTGCGTATATGGAGAAGCAGTTTACAAGAGTTTTCTAGCCTGGGAGTATGCATGCCCAATATATGGGATTTCTCTAGTCTGAGTGTAGGAGTCACAGGTTAGTAGCGTTCTGTATCCCGGTTATGGGAGATGCAGTTTACGGGAGTTCTGTAAGCTGTGTGTAGAGAGATGCCGTTTGTGGTAGTTCTGTATCCCAGGTGGAGTGAGAAGCAGTGTACCAGTGTTCTGTAGCCTGGGAACTGGCATTCGCCACATACAGCATTTTTGCAGCCTGAGTGTGGGATTCGAGGCTTATGGGAGTCCCCTCACCTGGGTGTAGTGAGATGCTCTTTAAGGGGGTTCTGTATCCTGGGTGTAGCAAGAAGCACTTTAAGTGTTCTGAAGGCTGGGACTAGGCATACGCTCTATGCGGGATTTCTGTAGCATGAGCGTAAGAGACGCAGTTTAAGGGAGTCTGTAAGCTGGGTGTAGATTGACTCAACGTACAGGAGTTCTGTATCCTGAGTGTGGTGAGAAGCAGTTTACAAGTGTTCTGAAGGCTTTGAGTAGGCATACGCTCTATGCGGGATTTCTGTAGCATGCAAGTAGGAGACGCATTTTAAGGGAGTTCTGTAACCTGAGTGTAAAGAGACTCAGTGTACAACAGTTCTGCATGTTGGATGTAGTGAGAAGCAGTTTAGAAGTGTTCTGAGGGCTGGGAGTAGGCAAATGCTCTATGCGGGATTTCTGTAGCATGAGTGCAGGAGTCGCAGCTTAGTAGTGTTCTGTATGCTGATTGTGGGAGACACAGATTTCGGGAGTCCCGTAAGGTGCGTGTAGAGAGATCCATTTTGTTTCAGTTCTGTGTTCTGTGGGAAGTCAGAAGCAAGTTACAAGAGTTCTGTACTTTGGGAGTTGGCATTCCCACATATGGGATATTGGAAGCCTGAGTGTGGGATTGGAGTCTTATGGGAGTTCCCTAACCTGGGTGGGAGAGACGCTCTTTAAGGGGGTTCTGAATCCTGGGCATAGCGAGAAGCAGTTTACAAGTGTTCTGAAGGCTGGGAGTAGGCATATGCTATATGTGGAATTTCTGTAGCATGCACGTAGGAGATGTAGTTTAAGGGAGTTCTGTAAGCTAGGTGTAAAGAGATATAAATTAGGGTAGTTCTGTATCCTGGGTGTATTGACAAGCAGTTTACAAGAGTTTTCTAGCCTGGGAGTATGCATACACAATATATGGAATTTCTCTAGCCTGAGTGTAGGAGTGTTAGTTTAGTAGCCTTCTGCATCCTGATTGTGGGAGACGCAGTTCACGGGAGTTCTGTAACCTGCGTGTAGAGAGATGCCGTTTGTGGGAGTTCTGTGTTCTGTGTGAAATGAGAAGCAGTGTACAAGAGTTCTGTACTTTGGGAATTGGCATTTCCACATATGGGATTTTGTAGCCTGAGTGTGGGATTCGAGGCTTATGAGAGTCCTGTCACCTGGGTGTAGAGATATGTAGTTTACTGGAGTCCTATATCCTGATGTAGAGAGAAGCAGTTTACAAGAGTTCTGTAGCCTGGGAGTTGGCATTCGCCACATATGGGATTTTGGAAGCCTAAGTGTGAGATTGGATGTCGGAGGCCACCCGACTAACCACACGGAGATATGCAGCATTCAGTCAATTCATCACCACGTTTATTGCCTCATCGCGGTCCAGGCCAAAGTAGGGGGCCCGGCGATGAGGGACTGGAGGCAGTCTCCCTGGGGAAACCCTTCAGTCTCCAGCCATGAGCACCAAGAAACACAAGGATATATACCCCAGGCCCCATACAGATAACATTCATTGTGTGCAATCATGCATAGCACAGGAACGAAACAAGTTTACAAGGTAGCAAAGATCAGGGTACAAGCTCTGCTGATAGAGCAAAGAACATCATACACCTTCATCAGAAGTCACATCCTGCCTGCAGGAGTGTGGGATGAAAAATCTTGTGCCTTCAGCCTTCAGGACAATAAGCACAGGAAACAGGATTAGATAAGGGACAGCCTCAGCCTGCTGCATCTCATGTCGGGCCAGGGCCACTAGCCCCGACATCTCCCCCTTCTTGTTTGTACAAGAATGGCCTGGTGTTTATGGTAACTGTGTCTACACTGTCCAGAGGGCCGCAGGAGAGGATGCATCCTCCACAAGTCCCTCGCGTTAAATGCTGAATATTGTGGACTCGTGCCTGTCTTAGGTGCCCCACAGCGCTTACTCTGCTTACCCGTCATCAAGGATACAGGAAGCATGTCCTGTCCTCTGTCTTAGGTTGCTAGAGAAGTCTGCAAGTGCTTACCCATCGTTGACTTCTGGTGCACCCTAAGAACAGTGTAGGAGCAAGTGGTCAATGAGGCAGTTAGGAAGAGGGAGACCGAGGCTTCTACGGCATATCACATACAGCAGCCCCCTGTTTTAGAGTGTCCTCGAGGGTATGTACTGTCCTTTTGATAGCCTCTCTGTTTGCGCACATTGGAACAGTGGGAACATTTGGTTGTTTTACTTCACATCAGTCTACAGGCAGGCAGAAGACAGAGGTTGTGGGGGCAGGCTCCCCACAGCTCCCCCTTTTTTTACTTTAGGACTAGCACCTGTCTTAGGCGCCCCTGAGCAGAGTGGCAGCTTACCCGTCTTTGCCAGAGGGTCGACTTGCATGAGCAGTCTCAGCCCTCCGCTGTCTTAGGTTGCATGCCATCCCTCAAGGCACTTACCCATCTCTGGCTACTGGTCCAAGAAACCAAGCAACACCTGCTGTATTGCAGGGGAGGGGGGTTTTGCAGTGATGACTTCGAATGGGGACCAAATATCTGTGTCCAGTTGTGTTAAGAACCCAAATCTCTTGCCGTAGTTCACGCAGCAAACGAGTGGAATTACTATCCCAGGTATGGTTCAAGGTGGCACCTAAAGAGCGAGACAAATCAGCAAGACGAGTATAGTTATGCCAGGGAAACAGAGTAGCGCAAAGCGTGACAGATAGAACCAAGCAGGGGGTTCCCCACATCCCCGTCTAAGATTCAGTTCTCCCTGGAGAACGTTGACCCATTGGTTTAGTAATAAGATTCCTGAATGGATATGCTGATCCACTGTCACTTGGAGTATTCTTGTTTGATCATTCTTCTGGAGCATGGGAATAGGTGACCTTTTTTCCTTTCAGGAATTTCACAAGCCAAGACTGACCTTGACTTGTCTATGATTTGTTTATGGGCTGCCTACATCTCCCCCTTTTTTATTTAATTGAGAATGGCCTCTGTCTTAGGTTGCCCTCAGTCATCTCTGTCCTTACCCATCATTGGTAACTCTGGCAGCTTGGCCTAGAGCCCTGTCTTAGGTTGGTACAGGATGCTGAGCGTCTTACCCATCTCTGAGTACCATTCCAGCCCAACATTAGGTGAGAGATGAAACATACAGCCAAATATTAATTATTTGTGATTACAAATAATGATGAATGTCAGTTCATACAGACCGTAGTGAAGTCAGCATAAAATGCAGAACACATGGAAAACATCCCATACAAAGTAGGAAAAGCAGTAGTGGTCCAGTCAACATTAATAACCAATGAATCCATTGAAACCCTCCAAATGTTAGGAGGTTAGTAATAAACATGTTTTGCATTTCATTTTTAAGTTTATCAACGACAGACTCTATATATGGCACATTGTTAGTAATGTTAAAACAACATTTTCCTGTTACAGATTCACAACTTATATGATCTTTTAACATTAAGTAATTGTTAGCTGCATGGTTTAAAAGTACTCCTGAGTGAACTTGATCCAATTCTTCGGCTATATTGGACAGTCCAGTAGCAGTAAGATTAATTGTTTTGGTCACTAAACATGCAAGCCTTCACAGTCCATGGTTATTTCCAAAGGCCAGTCCAGGAACACTTACTACTGCTACAGCCATGGCCAGGGCAGTGTCCTCTCCTATTAGGATGACGTTGCCATTACAGTCTTTAGGTGAAGCATGTTGCCGACGCGCTCTATCCGCCACTGTAAATACAGATGTCAGCATCGGGGCCACACAGTCCAGGGAGCAATTGTGGAAGTTATCAGAGGCTAACGATGTGAAGGCATATTTGTTATATAAAAAAACCCATCCCTTAGGAGTCCATGTCCCATACCAGTATTGGATTAGGTGTATTTCATTGATTGGTGATAGGATCCCTTTATTTTACCAATAGTAAAACCTTAATAACTTGCGGAGGCTGTGCACTCCGTAACTTGTTATTTTAATTTTTACTCAATCCTGAGCAGAGAGCCCATTCCTTTACCAAAGAGGCGAACTGAGGGTCTTTCCAGCCAGGAACATTACAGGTTACAGATGCAACTTTAATTTTCCTTTTAAAGAAAGGCATTGCTTTGTATACTTGCAGATTCTGTCGACTACACCAACTTGTGACAGTAAATTATTTTTTAGCTGTCTGCTGTGTACAGACTTAGTTACTTTTAGTTTAATCTGCAAGAAATACGCTGCAAGCCTTATAGTGCACACTAAAATTATTTAGAGGAAAGATGGTAAAGGAGTATAGATTAACAGAATGTTGCAATAAACATGGCTCCATTGCTTTAATGATACTATAGCAAGACGGTCCACTGATTCCTGTTGGAAGGGCCTGAGGCTGGCCCCGCTTCCAGTTTTCTGAACTCTGTTTTTTAATGAATTACCTTTTTTTTTTAATCAGTTTTGGAGTGATATTTATCGGCCCAATGCCTTCCCCTTTAGCACTGGGGAAAATACCAGGAGGAGCCTTATTTTGATTTTTGACTTTTGGACAATTTTTGTACATGTCCCTGTTGTCCACATTTATAGCACCCTTATTTATTGGGCATAGTCCTCCTTGATAATTTTTGTAATGACAAACCATGTAGAGTGGCCGGTCCTGAATGTCCTGTTTTTAAGTGAATTCATTTTGCTAATCCCTCATCAAAGGAACTGTCACAGAACACCTCAGTCATAGTAGCCAATTGATCCATGTTTACATTGTACTTACGTTTAGTAGAAATTGTAGTGTTGTGGGCATCACTAGGCAATATTTACAAAGCACCGGAAAAGAATCCATACTGAGAATCAGACATTATTAGTAATCATTACAGGCATGTTTAACATTTAGCTTGACTGTGTGTTCCCCTGGGATGAAGCAGCAGTAGCAGAGGCTTGTTCTGGCTCCCTCTCAAAGCCCCCAAGGACAAGGGTGGCTCATTGCCAAGATTTTAGGCAAGCAGTGCGTCCCGTCCCGGATCTTGGCCAGAGAGCCAAGACACGAAGCATGCCCACCTGTTTATCAGAAACATTCCTTTATCCTTCTCCCTGGGAACTGGCCAGGCTCCCAAGGAGCAGGAGAAGGTCATTTGGCAACAAAGTTACTTGTCCACCAGAGCTGAACCTAGATACAAGCCTCTTCATTCCAAAAATTTTGTCCTTACATTTGGCCCTAGGACTGCATTGAGAGGTAGACATAATTAACATATTATAAGAATACAATACAAATTTTTCATACAAGCATACATTTAGTAATCAAACACAGTAATACTCAATGTGTTTTAAGGGTAAATTGAAACATAACTGAGGGAGAATAGCTTCTTGGGCACCGATGTCAGTCCCCTCACCTTGGTGTAGAGATATGCAGAGTACTGAAGTTCTATATCCCGATATAGAAAGAATCAGTGTATAAGTGTTCTGTAGCCAGGGAGTTGGCATTCGCCACATGCGGGATTCCTATAGCCTGAGTGCTGGGGACGAGGCTTATAGGTATTCTTTAACCTGGGTGTAGAGAGACGCTCTTTAAGGGGGTTCTGTATACTGGGTTTGGTGAAAAGCAGTTTACAAGTGTTCTGAAGGGGGAGTAGGCATACGCTATGTGCGGGATTTCTGTAGCATGCAAGTAGGAGACACAGTTTAAGGGAGATCTGTAACCTGAGTGTAGAGAGACTCAATGTACAGCAGTTTGTATCCTGGGTGTATTGAGAAGCAGTTTACAAGAGTTTTCTGGCCTACGAGTATACATACACAATATATAGTGTTTTCCTAGCCTTTGTGTAGAAGTCACAGGTAAGTAGCGTTCTGTATCCTGATTGTGGGAGATGCACATACGGCATTTTTGGAGCCTGAGTGTTGGATTCGAGGCTTATGAGAATTCTTTAACCTGGGTGGAGAGAGATGCTCTTTAAGGGGGTTCTGTATGTTGGACATAACAAGAAGCAGTTTACAAGTGTTCTGAAGGCTGGGAGTAGGCATACGCTCTATGCGGGATTTCTGTAGCTTGCACGTAGGAGATGCAGTTTAAGGGAGTTCTTTAACCTGGGTGTAGAGAGACTCATGTACAGCAGTTCTGTATCCTGGGTGTAGTGAGAAGCAGTTTACAGGTGTTCTTTGGGCTGGGAGTAGGCATAAGCTCTATGTGGGATTTCTTTTTTTTTTCTTTTTTTTATTTTAATGAATATAAATTTCCAAAGTACAGCTTATGGGTTACAATTGCCTCCCCCTCCCAAATTTCCCTGCCACCCACAACCCTCCCCTTTCCCACTCCCTTTCCCCTTCCAATCACATCATGATTTATTTTCAATTCTCTTTATATACAGAAGATCAGTTTAGTATATATTAGGTAACGATTTCTACAGTTTGCCCCCATATAGTAACACAAAGTGAAAAAAAATACTGTTGGAGTACTAGTTATAGCTTTAAATAAGAGTGTACAGTACATTAAAGACAGAGATCTTACATAATATATTTTTTTAATTAATTAATTTTCTATGCAATTTCCAATTTAACACCAGGTTTTTCCTTTTTTCATTTCCAAATATTTTTATATACAGAAGATCGATTCAGTATATAATTAGTAAAGATCTCATCAGTTTGTACCCACGCAGAAACACAAAGTGTAAAAATACTGTTGCAGTACTAGTTATAGCATCACTGCACATTAGACAACACATTAAGGACAGATTCCACATGGGATGTAAATACACAGTGACTTTTGTTTCTGACTTAACAATTTGACACTCCTGTTCATGGCATCAGTAATTCAGTAATCTCCCTAGGCTCTAGTCATGAGTTGCCAGGGCTATGGAAGCCTTTAGAGTTCGCTGACTTTGATCTTATTCCGATAGGGTCATAGTCAAATTGGAAGTTCTCTCCTCCCTTCAGAGAAAGGTACCTCCTTCTTTGATGGCCCCGTTCTTTCCACTGGGATCTCACTCCCAGAGATCTTTCATTTAGGTCTTCTTCTTTTTTTCTTTTCCATGGTATCTTGGCTTTCCATGCCTACAATACTCTCATGGGCTCTTCAGCTAGATCCAAATGCCTTAAGGGCTGATTCTGAGGCCAGAGTGTTGTTTAGGATGTCTGCCATTCTATGAGTCTGCTGTGTATCCCACTTCCCATGCTGGATCTTTCTCTCCCTTTTTGATTCTATCAGTTAGTATTAGCAGACACTTGTCTTGTTTGTGTGATCCCTTTGACTCGTAGACCTACCAGAACCATCGAATGTTAACTGAAATTTATCACTTGGACTAGTGACATGGCATTGGTACATGCCACCTTGATGGGATTGTATTGGAATCCCCTGGCACATTTCTAACTCCACCATTTGGGGCAAGTCTGATTGAGCGTGTCCCAAATTGTACATCTCCTCCCTCTCTTTTTCCACTCTTAAATTTAACAGGGATCACCTTTCAGTTAAAATTTAAACACCTAAGAGTAATTGTGTGTTAATTACAGAGTTCAACCACTAGTACTAGAACAACAACAACAACAACAACAACAACAAATACTAAAAAGGATAAAGTATTACATTGTACATCTAGAGTCAGGACAACAGCTGATCAGGTCATTGTTTCTTGTAGTGTCCATTTCACTTCAACAGGTTTTCCCTTTGGTGCTCAGTTGTCGCCGATCAGGGAAAACAAATGATATTCGTCTCTTTGGGACTGGCTTAATTCACTCAGCATGATGCTTTCCAGATCCTTCCATCTTGTTGCAAATGACTGGGTTTCATTGTTTCCTACTGCTGTATAGTATTCTATGGAGTACATGTCCCATAATTTCTTTATCCAGTTTACTGTTGATGGGCATTTGGGTTGGTTCCAGGTCTTAGCTATTGTGAATTGAGCTGCAATAAACATTAATGTGCAGATGGCTTTTTTTATTAGCCAAATTAGTTTCCTTTGGGTAAATTCCAAGGAGTGGGATGGCTGGGTTGTATGGTAGGGTTATGTTCAGGTTTCTGAGGAATCTCCAGACTGACTTCCATAGTGGCTTAACCAGTTTGCATTCCCACCAACAGTGGGTTAGTGTCCCTTTTTCCCCACATCCTCTCCAGCATCTGTTGTTGGTAGATTTCTGAATGTGAGCCATTCTCACCGGGGTGAGGTGAAACCTCATTGTGGTTTTGATTTGCATTTCTCTGATTGCTAGTGATCTTGAACATTTTTTCATGTGTCTGTTGGCCATTTGGATTTCCTCTTTCGAAAAATGTCTCTTGAGGTCCTTGGCCCATCTCTTAAGTGGGTTGTTTGTTTTGTTGTTGTGGATTTTCTTGATTTCTTTGTAGATTCTGGTTATCAACCCTTTATCTGTAGTATAGTTTGCAAATATTTTTTCCCATTCTGTTGCTTGCCTCTTCACTTTCCTGATTGTTTCTTTTGAAGTACAGAAACTTCTCAATGTGATACAATCCCAAATGTTAATTTTGTTTTTGACTGCCTGTGCTGCTGGAGTATTTTCCAAGAAGTCTTTGCCTATGCCTATATCTTGCAGGGTTTCTCCAATGCTCTCTAATATTTTGATGATTTCAGGTCGTAAATTTAAGTCTTTTTTTTAAGCTTTTATTTAATGAATATAAATTTGCAAAGTACAGCTTATGGGTTACAATGGCTTCCCCCCTCCCATAACTTCCCTCCCACCCGCAACCCTCCCCTTTTCCACTTCCTTTCCCCTTCCATTCACATAAAGATTCATTTTCAATTCTCTTTATATACAGAAGATCAGTTTAGTACATATTAGGTAAAGATTTCAACAGTTTGCCAATATAGCAACATAAAGTGAAAAAACTACCATTGGAGTACTAATTATAGCATTAAATAACAATGTACAACACATTAAAGACAGAGATCCTACATAATAGTTTTTTTAAAAAAATTAATTTTCTATGCCATTTCCAATTTAACACCAGGTTTTTTTTTTTCATTTCCAATTCGCTTTATATACAGTAGATTGATTCAGTATATAATTAGTGAAGACCTCATCATTTGTACCCACACAGAAACACAAAGTATAAAAAATACTGTTTCAGTAGTAGTTATAGCATCACTTCGCTTTAGACGACACGTTAAGGATATATCCCACATGGGGTGTAAGTACACAGTGACTCCTGTTGTTGCCTTAACAATTTGACACTCCTGTTCATGGCGTCAGTAATCTCCCTAGGCTCTAGTCATGAGTTGCCAGGGCTATGGAAGCCTTTAGAGTTCACTGACTTTGATCTTATTCCGATAGGGTCATAGTCAAATTGGAAGTTCTCTCCTCCCTTCAGAGAAAGGTACCTCCTTCTTTGATGGCCCCATTCTTTCCACTGGGATCTCACTCACAGAGATCTTTCATTTAGGTCTTTTATTTCCCTGATATCTTGGCTTTCCATGCCTACTATACTCTCATGGGCTCTTCAGCCAGATCCGATTGCCTTGAGGGCTGATTCTGAGGCCAGAGTGTTGTTTAGGACATCTGCCATTCTATGAGTCTGCTGTGTATCCCACTTCCCATGTTGGATCTTTCTCTCCCTTTTTGATTCTATCAGTTAGTATTAGCAGACACTAGTCTTGTTTGTGTGAACCCTTTGACTCTTAGACCTATCAGAGCCATCGAATGTGAACTGAAATTTATCACTTGGACTAGTGACATGGCATTGGTACATGCCACCTTGATGGGATTGTGTTGGAATCCCCTGGCACATTTCTAACTCCACCATTTGCGGCAAGTCCGATTGAACATGTTCTAAATTGTACATCTCCTCCCTCTCTTTTTCCACTCTTAAATTTAACAGGGATCACCTTTCAGTTAAAATTTAAACACCTAAGAGTAATTGTGTGATAATTACAGAGTTCAACCACTAGTACTAGAACTACAACAACAACAACAAATACTAAAAAGGATAAAGTATTACATTGTACATCTAGAGTCAGGACAACAGCTGATCAGGTCATTGTTTCTTATAGTGTCCATTTCACTTCAACAGGTTTCCCCTTTGGTGCTCAGTTGTCACCGATCAGGGAAAACAAATGATATTTTTCTCTTTGGGACTGGCTTAATTCACTCAGCATGATGTTTTCCAGATTCCTCCATCTTGTTGCAAATGACCGGGTTTCGTTGTTTCTTACTGCTGTATAGTATTCTATGGAGTCCATGTCCCATAATTTCGTTATCCAGTCTACTGTTGATGGGCATTTGAGTTGGTTCCAGGTCTTAGCTATTGTGAATTGAGCTGCAATAAACATTAATGTGCAGATGGCTTTTTTATTAGCCAAATTAGTTTCCTTTGGGTAAATTCCAAGGAGTGGGATGGCTGGGTTGTATGGTAGGGTTATGTTCAGGTTTCTGAGGAATCTCCAGACTGACTTCCATAGTGGCTTAACCAGTTTGCATTCCCACCAACAGTGGGTTAGTGTCCCTTTTTCCCCCCATCCTCTCCAGCATCTGTTGTTGGTAGATTTCTGAATGTGAGCCATTCTCATCGGGGTGAGATGGAACCTCATTGTGGTTTTGATTTGCATTTCTCTGATTGCTAGTGATCTTGAACATTTTTTCATGTGTCTGTTGGCCATTTGGACTTCCTCTTTCGAAAAATGTCTCTTGAGGTCCTTGGCCCATCTCTTAAGTGGGTTGTTTGTTTTGTTGTTGTGGATTTTCTTGACTTCTTTGTGGATTCTGGTTATCAACCCTTTATCTGTAGTATAGTTTGCAAATATTTTCCCATTCTGTTGGTTGCCACTTCACTTTCCTGACTGTTTCTTTTGAAGTACAGAAACTTCTCAATGTGATGCAATCCCAAATGTTAATTTTGTTTTTGACTGTCTGTGCTGCTGGAGTATTTTCCAAGAAGCCTTTGCCTGTACCTATATCTTGCAGGGTTTCTCCAATGCTCTCTAATAATTTGATGGTTTCAGGTCATAGATTTAAGTCTTTAATCCATGTTGAGTGAATTTTTGTGTAAGGTGAGAGGTATGGGTCTTGCTTCAAGCTTCTGTACTTGGAAATCCAATTTCCCCCGCACCATTTATTGAATAGACTGTCATTATTCCAGGGATTAGATTTGGATCTTTGGTCAAATATAAGTTAGCTGTAGATGTTTGGATTGATTTCTGGTGTTTCTATTCTGTTCCATTGGTCTATCCATCTGTTTCTGTACCAGTACCATGCTGTTTTGATAACAACTGCCCTGTAGTATGTCCTGAAAGCAGGTATTGTGATGCCTTCAGCTTTGTTTTTATTGTACAGGATTGCTTTGGCTATTCGAGTTCTTCTGTGTCTCCATATGAATTTCAGCATCATTTTTTCCAGATCTGAGAAGAAGTTCTTTGGTATCTTGATTGGTATTGCATTGAATGTATAAATTGCTTTTGGGAGAATGGACATTTTGATGATGTTGATTCTTCCAATCCATGAGCATGGAAGATTTCTCCATTTTTTGGTATCCTCTTCTATTTTTTTAAGGTTTTGTAGTTTTCATCGTAGAGATCTTTAACGTCTTTGGTTAAGTTTATTCCAAGATATTTGATTGTTTTTGTAGCTATTGTGAATGGGATTGATTTTAGAGGTTCTTACTCAGCCGTGGCATTGCCTGTGTATACAAAGGCTGTTGATTTTTGTGGGGTGATTTTATATCCTGCTACTTTGCCAAACTCTTCGATGAGTTCCAGCAGTCTCTTAGTAGAGTTCTTTGGGTCCCCTAAATAAAGAAACATATCATCTGCAAAGAGGGATAGTTTGAGTTCTTCCTTCCCGATTTGTATGCCTTTAATTTCTTTTTCTTGCCTAATACCTCTGGCCAAAACTTCCAGACTATATTGAATAGCAGTGGTGAGAGTGGGCATCCCTGTCTGGTACCAGATCTCAGCGGAAATGCTTCCAACTTTTCCCCATTCAATAGGATGTTGGCCGTGGGCTTTTCATATATTGCTTTGATTGTATTGAGGAATGTTCCTTCCATACCCAGTTTGCTTAAAGTTTTCATCATGAAAGGGTGTTGTATTTTATCAAATGCTTTCTCTGCGTCTATTGAGAGAATCATATGGTTTTTCTTCTGCAGTCTGTTAATGTAGTGTATTACGTTGATTGTTTTGCAAATTTTGAACCATCCCTGCATACCAGGGATAAATTCCACTTGGTCTGGGTGGATGATCTTTCTGATGTGTTGTTGCATTCTATTGGCCAGAATTTTATTGAGTATTTTTGCATCTATGTTCATCAGGGATATTGGTCTGTAATTCTCTTTCAATGTTGCATCTTTTTCTGGCTTAGGAATTAAGGTGATGGTGGCTTCATAGAAAGAATTTGGGAGGATTCCCTCTTTTTTGATTGTTTTGAATAGTTTGAGAAGAATTGGAGTTAGTTCTTCTCTAAATGTCTGGTAGAACTCAGCAGTGAATCCATCTGGCCCTGGGCTTTTCTTTGTTGGGAGGGCCTTTATTACTGTTTCAATTTCTGTGTCAGTTATGGGTCTGTTTAGGTTTTCTATGTCTTCCTGGCTCAATTTAGGGAGGTTGTATGTGTCCAAGAATCTGTCCATTTCTGATAGATTTCCCTGTTTGCTGGCATACAAGTCCTTGTAGTAATTTCGGATGATTCTTTTTATTTCTGCGGCGCCTGTTGTTACGTTTCCCTTTTCATATCTGATCCTATGGATTTGGGTCTTTTCTCTTCTTTTTTTAGTTAGTTGGGCCAATGGGGTGTCAATTTTGTTTATTTTTTTCAAAAAACCTGCTCCTCGTTTGGCTGATTTTTTGTAATGTTTTTTTGGATTCAATCCTGTTGATTTCTTTGAGTTTAATTATTTCTCTTCTCCTACTGGGTTTGGGTTTGGTTTGCTGCAGATTTTCTAGATCCTTGAGATGACTTGAAAGCTCATCTATTTGGTGCCTTTCCAATTTCTTGATGTAGGCACCTATTGATATAAACTTTCCTCTTAACACTGCTTTTGTTGTATCCCATAGGTTTTGGTATGTTGTGCTGTTATCCTCATTTACTTCCAGAAAATTTTTTATTTCTCTTTTAATTTCTTCTATGACCCATTGTTCATTCAGGAGCATGTTGTTCAATCTCCATGTGTTTGCACGTGCTCTAGGGATTCCTGAGTTGCTAATTTCAAATTTCATTCCTTTGTGGTCTGAGAAGCTGCATGGTATGATTCTAATTCTTTGAATTTGCTGAGACTTGCTTTATGGTCTAGTATATGGTCAATCCTAGAGAAGGTTCCATGTACTGCTGAGAAGAATGTAAAGTCCTTAGATGTAGGATGAAATGTTCTGTAGATATCTGTTAGATCTATTTGGGCTATAGTGTCATTTAAAACTACTGTCTCCTTGTTGATCTTCTGTCCTGTTGATCTGTCTATCTCTGAGAGTGGAGTATTGAAGTCCCCCAGGACTATTGTATTGGGGTCTAAGTCTCCCTTTAAGTTCCTTAACAAGTCTTTTAAATAAGCTGGTGCCCTGTAATTAGGTGCATATACATTGATAATCATTATATCTTCCTGTTGAATGGATCCCTTAATCATTAAATAGTGCCCCTCTTTGTCTCTCCTAACAGTTTTTGTGGTAAAGTGTATGTTGTCCGATATTAAGATGGCTACGCCTGCTCTTTTTTCATTTCTGTTGGCATGGTATATCTTTTTCCAGCCTTTCACTTTCATTCTGTATGCATCATTGTTGGAAAGATGAGTTTCTTGTAAGCAGCAAAAAGATGGGTTTTGTTCCTTAACCCAATCAGCCAATCGGTGTCTTTTAACTGGACAGTTCAAGCCATTAACATTCAATGTGACTATTGAGAAGGAGTAACTTTGCCCTGCCATTTGCCAAAGATGCTTTCTATTATATAGTTTGAGATTCCTGTGATCTTTTGGTGTGAGGTTTCCTTCCTTTACCTTCTTTCATGTTGGTGACCGTGTTTCTGTGTTTCTGTATGTAACACATCTTTAAGCATCTTTTGCAGGGCTGGACGAGTGGCGACAAATTCTTTCAATTTCTGTTTGCTGTGAAAGGTCTTTATTTCACCTTCATTCATAAATGAGAGCTTTGCATGATATAATATTCTAGATTGGCAGTTTTTCTCTCTTAGTACCTGGGCTATGTCTCGCCATTCTCTCCTAGCTTGCAGGGTTTCTGATGAGAAGTCAGCTGTGAGTCTAATTGGAGATCCTCTAAGAGTAATCTGGCGTTTCTCTCTTGCACATTTTAGGATCTTTTCTTTATGTTTTACTGTGGTGAGTTTGATTACAACGTGTCCTGCTGAGGATCTCTTTTGGTCATGTTTATTGGGGGTTCTATGAGCTTCCTGTACTATGATGTCTCTGTCCTTCTCCAAACCTGGGAAATTTTCTGCTAGTATCTCACTAAAAAGGCCTTCTAATCCTTTCTCCCTCTCCATGCCTTCAGGGACTCCTAGAACCCGAATGTTGGGTTTTTTAATAGTATCCTGTAGATTCCTGATGGTATTTTTTAGATTTCTGATCTTCTTCTTTTTTTCTTTGATTTGATTGTTTCCTTTCCTGTTCTCTGTCTTCTAATTCCGATATTCTCTCTTCTGCTTCACCCATTCTGTTTCTGAGGCTTTCTAATGTGTTTCTCTTTTGATCTATTGAGTTCTTCATTTCATTTGGGTTTCTTGTCCCTATCACAGTTTCATGTTCTACTAGTTGTTTCATTTCATTTTGATTCCTCCTTAATATTTCATTTTCACGAGAGAGATTTTCTATCTTGTCCATTAAAGTTTTCTGTAGTTCAAGAATTTGTTTTTCAGAACTTCTTAATGTTCTTATCAGTTTTTTGAGATCTGCTTCTTGCATTTCCTCTATCTCTTCATCTTCATAATCTTGGATTGGGGTGTCTTGTTCATTTGGGGGCATCATAGTGTCTTCCTTGCTCTTGTTACCTCGGCTTCTACGTGTGTTGTTTGGCATGTTGGAGATAATTTATGTTTTTTGTTTTTTGTTTTTTTGCTGTGGTGATTTTTTCTCATTATACTATGCCTCTAAATGAGCTGTCTGCTTTGATGGATCCTTAGAGGCTGTTTTGGGTGTGGCCAGAGAGCTCTGCTTGATTCTTCAGGTTTAAGGCTGTGCAAAAAGTGACTCACCTTGCTCCTTGCTGGATCTCTCTCTCTCTCTTTTTTTTTTTTTTTGACTCAGTTGGGAAGTAATTCCGAATGGCTGAGTGGAATTCAGGGTAGTTGAAATCTGGCCTCGGTGAGTATTCCTTTGAACTAGCCCTGGGAACACACACAGAGTTTATGCAGCCCTCAATGTGTTCTCAAGTTTCACCTTAGACCCAAAGTTACTGTGTTTGTGTACTCATTGCTGCTTTACATATGTAAAATGGTACCTGCTCTTTGTTATGCTCAAGTGAAGGGAGGGGCCTCTGCTTTTCCTCACTAATGTCTCTCATTTCTGAGGCTTTTGTCTTACCTCCCATTCGTTCCCACACTGGGGAGATTCTGCAGCTCGGGTCCCGCGGTTGGATTTCCACGCAGTGGGCTCCTTGTAGGTCCTCTGTGTCATATCCACTAGATCCGGAAGCGTTTCCTCTGCAATTTTTTTCTTGAATCTTTTCCTGAGGCTACAGTAATTCCACTTTTATGAAACTTTATTTTCCAGACTATCGGCGCACGTCCTCACTATCTGCCATCTTGGCTCCACCCCCTCTATGCGGGATTTCTGTAGCATGCAAGTAGGAGATGCAGTTTAAGGGAGTTCTGTAACCTGAGTGTAGAGAGACTCAATGTACAGCAGTTCTGTATCCTGGGTGTAGTGAGAAGCAGTTTACAAGAGTTTTCTAGCCTGGGAGTATGTCTGGGAGTAGGCATACGCCCTATGCAGGATTTCTGTAGCATGAGTGTAGGAGTCACAGCTTAGTAGCGTTCTGTATGCTGATTGTGGGAGATGCAGTTTTCGGGAGTCCCATAAATTGCATGCAGAGAGATGCATTTTGTGGCAGTTCTGTGTTCTGGGGGGAGTCAGAAGCAGGTTACAAGAGTTCTGTACTTTGGGAGTTGGCATTCCCACATATGGGATATTGGAAGCCTGAGTGTGGGATTGGAGGCTTATGG
Source organism: Lepus europaeus (assembly GCF_033115175.1). Taxonomy (NCBI): domain Eukaryota; kingdom Metazoa; phylum Chordata; class Mammalia; order Lagomorpha; family Leporidae; genus Lepus; species Lepus europaeus. The sequence goes on from NW_026909479.1 coordinate 36,258, forward strand.
GAGTTCCCTAACCTGGGTGGAGAGAGACGCTCTTTAAGGGGGTTCTGTATCCTGGGCATAGCGAGAAGCAGCTTACAAGTGTTCTGAAGGCTGCGATAGGCATACGCTATATGCAGAATTTCTGTAGCATGCACGTAGGAGATGCAGTTTAAGGGAGTTCTGTAACCTGGGTGTAAATAGATACAAATTAGGGCAGTTCTGTATCCTGGGTGTATTGACAAGCAGTTTACAAGAGTTTTCTAGCCTGGGAGTATGCATACACAATATATGGGGTTTCTCTAGCCTGAGTGTAGGGGTGGCAGTTTAGTAGCCTTCTGCATCCTGATTGTGGGAGACGCAGTTCACGGGAGTTCTGTAACCTGCGTGTAGAGAGATGCCGTTTGTGGGAGTTCTGTGTTCTGTGTGAAGTGAGAAGCAGTGTACAAGAGTTCTGTACTTTGGGAATTGGCATTTCCACATATGGGATTTTGTAGCCTGAGTGTGGGATTCGAGGCTTATGAGAGTCCTGTACCTGGGTGTAGAGATATGCAGTTTACCGGAGTCCTTTATCCCGATGTAGAGAGAAGCAGTGTACAAGAGTTCTGTAGCCTGGGAGTTGGCATTTGCCACATACGTGATTTTTGCAGCCTGAGTGTTGGATTCGAGGCTTATGGGAATTCTTTAACCTGGGTGGAGAGAGATGCTCTTTAAGGGGGTTCTGTATCTTGGGCATAGCGAGAAGCAGTTTACAAGTTTTCTGAAGGTTCGGAGTAGGCATACGCTATATGCAGGATTTTTGTAGCATGCCGTAGGAGATGCAGTTTAAGGGAGTTCTGTACCTGTGTGTAGACAGATACAAATCAGTGTAGTTCTGTATCCTGCGTATATGGAGAAGGAGTTTACAAGAGTTTTCTAGCCTGGGAGTATGCTTACTCAAGTAGTTTAAGGGAGGTCTGTAACCTGGGTGTAGAGAGACTCAAATTATGGGAGTTCTGTATCCAGGGTGTATGGAGAAGCAGTTTACAATAGTTTTGTAGCCTGGGAGTATGCATACCCAATATATGGGATTTCTCTAGCCTGAGTGTAGGAGTCACAGGTTAGTAGCGTTCTGTATCCTGGTTGTGGGAGATGCAGTTCAGAGGAGTTCTTTAAGCTGTGTGTAGAGAGATGCCGTTTGTGGTAGTTCTGTATCCCAGGTGGAGTGAAAAGCAGTGTACAAGAGTTCTGTAGCCTGGGAGCTGGCATTCGCCACATACGGAATTTTTGCAGCCTGAGTGTGGGATTCGAGGCTTATGGGAGTCCCCTCACCTGGGTGTAGTGAGATGCTCTTTAAGGAGGTTCTGTATCCTGGGTGTAGCAAGAAGCACTTTACAAGTGTTCTGAAGGCTGGGACTAGGCATACGGTATATGCGGGATTTCTGTAGCATGAGCATAAGAGACGCAGTTTAAGGGAGTCTGTAACCTGGGTTTAGATTAACTCAATGTACAGCAGTTCTGTATCCTGGGTGTGGTGAGAAGCAGTTTACAAGTGTTCTGAAGGCTGGGAGTAGGCATACGCTCTATGAGGGATTTTTGTGGCATGCCGTAGGAGACCCAGTTTAAGGGAGTTCTGTACTTGGGTGTAGACAGACACAAATCAGGGAAGTTATGTATCTTGTGTATATGGAGAAGCAGTTTACAAGAGTTTTCTAGCCTGGCAGTATGCATACACAAGTAGTTTAAGGGAGTTCTGTAACCTGGGTGTAGAGAGACACAAATTATGGCAGTTCTGTATCCAGGGTGTATGGAGAAGCATTTTACAATAGTTTTCTAGCCTGGGAGTATGCATACCCAATATATGGGATTTCTCTAGCCTGAGTGTAGGAGTCACTGCTTAGTAGCATTCTGTATCCTGATTGTGGGAGATGCAGTTCAGAGGAGTTCTTTAAGCTGTGTGTAGAGAGATGTCGTTTGTGGTAGTTCTGTATCCCGGGTGGAGTGAGAAGCAGTGTTCAAGAGTTCTGTAACCTGGGAGCTGGCTTTCGCCACATACGGCATTTTTGCAGCCCGAGTGTGGGATTCGAGGATTATGGGAGTCCCCTCACCTGGTCTAGTGAGATGCTCTTTAAGGGGTTTCTGTATCCTGGGTGTAGCAAGAAGCACTTTACAAGTGTTCTGAAGGCTGGGAGTAGGCATACTCTATGTGCGGGATTTCTGTAGGATGTGCTAACGCGAGGCAGTTAAGGGAGTTATGTAACCTGCATGTAGATTGACTCAATGTACAGTAGTTCTGTATCCTGGGTGTGGTGAGAAGCAGTGTACAAGTGTTCTGCAGGCTGGGACTAGGCATACGATCTATGCGGGTTTTCTGTAGCATGAGTTTAGCAGTCGAAGCTTAGTAGCGTTCTGTATCCTGATTGTGGGAGACACAGTTTACGGGAGTTCTGTAAGCTGTGTGTAGAGTGATGCCATTTGTGGCAGTTCTGTATCCCTGGTTCTGTGCTTTTGGAGTTGGCATTAGCACCTTTGGGATTTTTGCAGCCTGAGTGTGGGATACGATGGTTATGGGAGTTCCCTCACTTGGGTGTAGTGAGACACTTTTAAGGAGGTTCTGTATCTTGGGTGTATTGAGAAGCATTTTACAAGTGTCCTGTAGGCTGGGAGTAAGTCATACGCAATATAAGAGATCTCTGAAACATGAGCGTAGGTTATGCAGTTTACGGGAATTCTGTAGCTTGGGATCAGGCAGACTCAATATGAAGGAGTTCTGTAGGCTGGGTATAGCGAAAAGTGGTTTACATAGTGCTGTAGCCAAGGAGTAGTCCTACACAAGATAAGCGACTTCTGTCACCTGCATGTAGGAGACACAGCTTACTGGCGTTCTGTAACCTGGATTAGGAAGACGCAGTTTATAGCAAATCTGTATCCTGGGTGGAGTGAGAAGCAGTGTACAAGAGTTCTGAAGCCTGGGTGTTGGCATTCGCCACATACGGGATTCCTGTAGTCTGAGTGCTGTGGAAGAGGCATATAGGTATTCTTTAACCTGGGTGTAGAGAGACACTATTTAACAGGGTTCTGTATACTGGGTGCGGTGAGAAGCAGTTTACAAGTGTTCTGAAGGCTGGGACTAGGCATACGCTCTATGCAGGCTTTCTGTAGCATGAGTGTATGAGTCGTAGCTTAGTAGAGTTCTGTATGCTGATTTTGGTAGACGCAGTTTACAGGAATTCTGTAAGCTGTGTGTAGAGAGATGCCGCTTGCGGTAGTTCTGTATCCTGGGTGGAGTGTAAACTGTGTACAAGTGTTCTGTAGCCTGGGAGCTGGCATTCACCACATACGGTTTTTTGCAGCCTGAATGTGGGATTCGACGCTTATGGGAGTCTCCTCACCTGGGTGTAGTGAGATGCTCTCTAAGGGGGTTTTTTATCCTGGGTGTAGCGAGAAGCAGTTTACAGGTGTTCTCAAGTCTGGGAGTAGGCATGCACTAAGTGCGGGATTTCTGTAGCATGCGCAATGGAGACGCAGTTTAAGGGAGTTCTGTAACCTGAGTTTAGATTGACTCAATGTACAGCAGTTCTGTATCCTGAGTGTAGTGAGAAGCAGTGTACAAGAGTTCTGTATCCTGGGAGTTGGAATTCGCCACATACGGAATTCCTGTAGTCTGAGTGCTGGAGATGAGCTTGTGGGAGTCCCCCCACCTGAGTGTACAGAACGCTCTTTAAGGGGATTCTATATCCTGGGTGTAGGAGATGCAGTTTACAAGTGTTCTGAAGGCTGGGCGTAGACATGCGCTCTCTGGGGGATTTTTGAGGCATGCGCGTAGGAGACACAGTTTAAGGGAATTCTGTACCCTGGGTGTAGAGAGACACAAATTATGGCAGTTCTGTATCCTGGGTGTATTGAGAAGCAGTTTACAAGAGTTTTCTAGCCTGGGAGTATGCATACACTATATATGTGGTCTTTCGAGCCTGTGTGAAGAAGTTGGAGTTTGGTAGTGTTCTGTATCCTGATTATGGGAGACACATTTATGGCAGTTCTGTAAGCTGTGTGTAGAGAGATGCCTTTTGTGGCAGTTCTGTATCCCGGGTGGAGTGAGAAGCAGTGTACAAGAGTTCTGTAGCCTGGGAGTTGGCATTCGCCACATACGGGATTTTTACAGCCTGAGTGTGTGATTCTGTTCTGAACTTTGGGATTTGGCTTTCGCACATTTGGGATTTTTGTAGCCTGAGTGTTGGATTCAAAGCTTATTGGAATTCCCTACCTGGGTGTAGAGATATGCAGTTTACTGGAGTTCTATATCCTGATGTAGAGAGAAGCAGTTGAGACAAGTTCTTTAGCCTGGGAGTAGGCGTATGCTACATATGGGACTTCTGTAGCCTGAGCATATTAGACGCAATTTATAGGAGTTGTGTTTCCTGGGTGTAGAGATACACAATGAATGACAGTTCTGTGTCCTGGGTGTAGTGAGAAGCAGTTTACAAAAGTTTTCTACCCTGGGAGGTTTCTCTAGCCTGAGTGTAGGAGTCGCAGGTCAGTAGCATTCTTTATCCTGACTGTGGGAACCACAGTTTATGGGTTTCTGTAAGCTACCATAAGCTGGGTGTACAGAGACGCAGTTTGTGAGAAATCAGTATCATGGGTGGAGTGAGAAGTAGTTTCCTAATGTTTTCTAGCCTGGGAGTATGCATACACAATACACGGGATTTCTGTGGCCTGAGTGTAGGAATCGCAGCTTAGTAACGTTCTGTATCCTGATTGTGGGAGCTGTAATTTACGGGAGTTCTCTAAGCTGGGTGTAGGGAGATGCAGCTTGTGGCAGTTCTGTATCCTGGGTAGAGTGAGAAGCAGTCTACAAGAGTTCTTTAGCCTGGGAGTTGGCATTTGCCACATATGGGATTTTTGTAGCCTGAGTGTGGGATTCGAGGTTTATGCGAGTTCCATATCCTGGGTGTAGAGATATGCAATTTACTGGAGTTCTATATCCTGAAGTAGAGAGAAGCAATGTACAAGAGTTCTGTAGCCTGGGAGTAGGCATACGCTATATAAGGGACCTCTGTAGCCTGAGTGTAGGAGATGCAATTTAACCCTAATTCACAGCATTGTAGCATTCTGTGTCCTGCTTGTTGGAGCCACAGTTCACGGGAGTTCTGTAAGCTGGGTGTTGACACACACAAGTTACAACAGTTCTGTATCCTGGATGGAGTGAGAAGCAGTTTACAAGAGTTTTCTAGCCTGGGAGTATGCGTACACAATATATGGGATTTCTCTAGCCTGAGTGTAGTAGTCACAGGTTAGTAGCGTTCTGTATCCTGATTGTGGGAGACGCCGTTCACGGGAGTTATGTAAGCTGTGTGTAGAGAGATGCTGTTTGTGGCAGTTCTGTGTTCTGGGTGGAGTGAGAAGCAGTGTACAAGAGTTCTGTACTTTGGAAGTTGTAATTTCCACATATGAGAATTTTGTAGCCTAGTGTGGGATTCGAAGCCTATTGGAGTTCCCTCACCTGGGTGTAGAGATATGCAGTTTACTGGAGTTCTATATCCCGATGTAGAGAGAAGCAGTTTACAAGAATTCTGTAGCCTGGGATACGGCATATGCTATATACATGACTTCTGTAGCCTGAGCGTAGGAGACGCAGTTTATGGGAGCTCTGTAACCTAGTTGTAGAGAGACACGATTTATGGAATTTCTGTATCCTGGGAGGATTAGAAGCACTTTACAAGTGTTTCCAACCTGGGAGAATGCGTACACAATATAACGGATTTCTCTAGTCTGATGTGTAGGAGTTGCAGGTTATTAGCGTTCTGTATCCTGATTATGGGAGACGCATTTATGGGAGTTCTGTAAGCTGTTTGTAGAGAGATGCCATTTGTGGTAGTTCTATATCCTGGGTGGAGTGAGAAGCAGTGTAGAAGTATTCTGTAGCCTGGGAGTTGGCATTTGCCACATACGGAATTCCTGTAGCCTGAGTGTGGGATTCGAGGCATATTGGAGTCCTCTCACCTGGGTGTAGAGATACGCTCTTTAAGGGTGTTCTATATCCTGGGTGTATTGAGAAGCAGTTTACAAGTGTTCTGAAGACTGGGAGTAGGCATATGCTATATGCGGGATTTCTGTAGCATGAGTGTAGGAGTCTCAGCTTAGTAGCGTTCTGTATCCTGATTGTGGGAGATGCAGTTTATGGGAGTTCTGTAAGCTGTGTGTAGAGAGATGCTGTTTGTGGCAGTTCTGTATCCCAGGTGGAGTGAGAAGCAGTGTACAAGTTTTCTGTACCCTGGGAGTTGGCATTCGCCACATGTGGGATTTTTGTAGCCTTAGTGTGGGATTCAAGGCTTATGGGAGTTCCCTCACCTGGGTGTGTGAGACCCTCTTTAAGGGGGTTCTGTGTCCTGGGTGTAGCGAAAAGAAATTTACAAGTGTTCTGTAGCCTGGGAGTAGGCATACGCTATATGTGGGATTTCTGTAGCATGAGAGTAGCAGACACAGTTCATGGTAGTTCTGTAACCTGAATGTATAGAGACACAAATTAGGGCAGTTCTGTATCCTTGGTCTAGAGAGTAGAAGTTTACAAGAGTTCCATAGCCAGAGAGTAGTCGTACGCAATATACAGGGCTTCTTTAGCCAGAGTGTAGCAGACAGTTTACAGGAGTTGTGAAACAAGGGTGTAGTGAGACACAAGTTACGGCAGTTCTGTATCCTTGGTGTAGAGAGTAGCAGTTTTCAAGAGTTTTCTAGCCTGGGAATATGCATACACAACATTCGGGATTTTTATAGCCTGAGTGTAGGAATCGCTGCCTGGTATCGTTCTGTGTCATGATTTTGGGAAACAGAGTTTACGGGAGTTCTGTAAGCTGTGTTTAGAGAGACACAGTTGGTGCCAGTTCTATATCCTGGGTGTAGTGAGAAGCAGTTTACAAGTGTTCTGAGGCCTGGGAGTATGCATACACAATATACGAGATTTTTCTAGCCTCACTGTAGGAGTGCCAGTTTAGTATCGTTCTGTATCCTGATTGTGGGAGATGCAGTTTACGGGAGTTCTCTAAGCTGGGTGCAGAGAGATGCAGTTTGAGGAAGTTCTGTGTTCTGGGTAGAGTGAGAAGCAGTGTATAAGTGTTCTGCACCCTGGGAGTTGGCATTCTCCACATACGGGATTTTTTGTAGCCTGAGTGTGGGATTCAAGGTTTATGGGAGTTCCCTAACCTGGGTCTAGAAATATGCAGTTTACTGGAGTTTTATATCCTGTAGAGAAGCAGTTTACAAGAGTTCTGTAGCCTGAAGTAGGCGTTCGCCACATATGGGATTCCTGTATCCTGAATGCTGGAGACGAGCTTATGGGAGTTCCCTAACCTGGGTGTAGAGAGATGCTCTTTAAGGGGGTTCTGTATCCTGGGTGTATTCAGAAGCATTTTACAAGTGTCCTGTAGGCTGGGAGTAAGTCATACGTAATATAGGAGATCTCTGAAGCATGTGCGGAGGAGATGCAGTTTACGGGAATTCTGTAGCTTGGGATCAGGCAGACTCAGTATGAAGGAGTTCTGTAGCCTGGGCATAGTGAGAGGCGGTTCACATAGTGCTGTAGCCAAGGAGTAGGCCTACACAAGATAAGCGACTTCTGTCACCTGCATGTAGGAGACACAGCTTACCGGCGTTCTGTAACCTGGATTAGGAAGATGCAGTTTATAGCAAATCTGTACCCTGGGTGGAGTGAGAAGCAGTGTACAAGAGTTCTGTACCATGGGAGTTGGCATTCGCCACATAGGGCATTTTTGTAGCCTGAGTGTAGCAGACGAAGCTTTTGGGAGTTCTCTAAACTGGGTGTAGAGAGATGCTCTTTAAGGGGGTTCTGTATCCTGGGTGTATTCAGAAGCATTTTACAAGTATCCTGTAGGCTGGGAGTAAGTCATACGTAATATAGGAGATCTCTGAAGCATGTGCGGAGGAGATGCAGTTTACGGGAATTCTGTAGCTTGGGTTCAGGCAGACTCAATATGAAGGAGTTCTATATCCTGGGTATAGTGAGAAGCAGTTTACATAGTGCTGTAGCCAAGGAGTAGACCTACACAAGATACGGGGTTTCTGTCGCCTGCATGTAGGAGACACAGCTTACCGGCGTTCTGTAACCTGGATCAGGAAGACGCAGTTTATAGCAAATCTGTATCCTGGGTGGAGTGAGAAGCAGTGTACAAGAGTTCTGAAGCCTGGGTGTTGGCATTCGCCACACATGGGATTCCTGTAGCCTGAGTGCTGGGGACGAGCTTATGGGAGTCCCCTCACCTGGGTGGAGAGAGATGCTCTTTATGGCGGTTCTGTATCCTGGGCATACCGAGAAGCAGTTTACAAGTGTTCTGCAGGCTGGGAGTAGGCATACACTCTATGCGGAATTTCTGTAGCATGCAGGTAGGAGACACAGCTTAAGGGAGTTCTGTAACCTGAGTGTAGAGAGACTCAATGTACAGCAGTTCTGTATCCTGGGTGGAGTGAGAAGCAGTTTACAAGTGTTCTGCAGGCTGGGACTAGGCATACGCTCTATGCGGGATTTCTGTAGCTTGAGTGTAGCAGCCGCAGCTTCGTAGCGTTCTCTATGCTGATTGTGGTAGACGCAGTTTATGGGAGTCCTGTAAGCTGTGTGTAGAGAGATGCCGCTTGCGGCAGTTCTGTATCCCGGGTGGAGTGTGACGCTGTGTACAAACGTTCTGTAGCCTGGGAGCTGGCATTCACCACATACGGTTTTTTGCAGCCTGTATGTGGGATTCGAGGCTTATGGGAGTCCCCTCACCTGGGTGTAGTG
>NW_026909480.1:0-44864 GCF_033115175.1 Lepus europaeus
AGAACCCCCGTTCCCTGTGGCTGCAGCCAGCCAGGGGGCTCCAGGGTCGGGCGCGCCCGCGGGCCTGGGGGGCTTCTTGCCTGTGTGCAGGGCTTCTACGCACAAGGTGGCACCTCATCCCGGCCCAAGGGTGGTGGCAAGAAGCCAGGAGGCGCTCGGGAACTCAGCAGGGCCCGCCCCTGGTTCCAGGGGTCTGGCAGGCTCCGGGGGCAAATGGACTACGGAAGCCGAGAGGGGCCCGTCCGCGCCAAAACCCAAAACGCGCTGCGGCCTCCAGGGACACAGGGGACACAAGTGGCTGTGTGGCTTGCAGTGCCGACCAGAGGGTGGGAGGTTGTCTGGCTGCTGAGGCGCAGCCGGTGTCAGCCCTTCGGGGAACTGCCCGTGGATGCTTCGGGAATGGGGGCTGCCAACTCAGAACCCCCATTCCCTGTGGCTGCAGCCAGCCAGGGGGCTCCAGGGTCGGGCGCGCCCGCGGGCCTGGGGGGCTTCTTGCCTGTGTGCAGGGCTTCTACGACAAGGTGGCACCTCATTCCGGCCCAAGGGTGGTGGCAGGAACCCAGGAGGCGCTCGGGACTCAGCAGGGCCCGCCCCTGGGGCCAGGGGTCTGGCAGGCTCCGGGGCAAATGGACTACGGAAGCCGAGAGGGGCCCGTCCGCGCCAAAACCCAAAACGCGCTGCGGCCTCCAGGGACACAGGGGACACAAGTGGCTGTGTGGCTTGCAGTGCCCGACCAGAGGGAGGGAGGTTGTCTGGCTGCTGAGGCGCAGCCGGTGTCAGCCCTTCGGGGAACTGCCCGTGGATGCTTCGGGAATGGGGGCTGCCAACTCAGAACCCCCGTTCCCTGTGGCTGCAGCCAGCCAGGGGGCTCCAGGGTCGGGCGCGCCCGCGGGCCTGGGGGGCTTCTTGCCTGTGTGCAGGGCTTCTACGCACAAGGTGGCACCTCATCCGGCCCAAGGGTGGTGGCAGGAACCCAGGAGGCGCTCGGGAACTCAGCAGGGCCCGCCCCTGGGGCCAGGGGTCTGGCAGGCTCCGGGGGCAAATGGACTACGGAAGCCGAGAGGGGCCCGTCCGCGCCAAAACCCAAAACGCGCTGCGGCCTCCAGGGACACAGGGGACACAAGTGGCTGTGTGGCTTGCAGTGCCCGACCAGAGGGAGGGAGGTTGTCTGGCTGCTGAGGCGCAGCCGGTGTCAGCCCTTCGGGGAACTGCCCGTGGATGCTTCGGGAATGGGGGCTGCCAACTCAGAACCCCCGTTCCCTGTGGCTGCAGCCAGCCAGGGGGCTCCAGGTTCGGGCGCGGCCGCGGGCCTGGGGGGCTTCTTGCCTGTGTGCAGGGCTTCTACGCACAAGGTGGCACCTCATCCCGGCCCAAGGGTGGACTCAGCAGGGCCCGCCCCTGGGGCCAGGGGTCTGGCAGGCTCCGGGGCAAATGGACTACGGAAGCCGAGAGGGGCCCGTCCGCGCCAAAACCCAAAACGCGCTGCGGCCTCCAGGGACACAGGGGACACAAGTGGCTGTGTGGCTTGCAGTGCCCGACCAGAGGGAGGGAGGTTGTCTGGCTGCTGAGGCGCAGCCGGTGTCAGCCCTTCGGGGAACTGCCCCTGGATGCTTCGGGAATGGGGGGCTGCCAACTCAGAACCCCCGTTCCCTGTGGCTGCAGCCAGCCAGGGGGCTCCAGGGTCGGGCGCGCCCGCGGGCCTGGGGGGCTTCTTGCCTGTGTGCAGGGCTTCTACGCACAAGGTGGCACCTCATCCCGGCCCAAGGGTGGTGGCAGAAACCCAGGAGGCGCTCGGGGACTCAGCAGGGCCCGCCCCTGGGGCCAGGGGTCTGGCAGGCTCCGGGGCAAATGGACTACGGAAGCCGAGAGGGGCCCGTCCGCGCCAAAACCCAAAACGCGCTGCGGCCTCCAGGGACACAGGGGACACAAGTGGCTGTGTGGCTTGCAGTGCCCGACCAGAGGGAGGGAGGTTGTCTGGCTGCTGAGGCGCAGCCGGTGTCAGCCCTTCGGGGAACTGCCCGTGGATGCTTCGGGAATGGGGGCTGCCAACTCAGAACCCCCGTTCCCTGTGGCTGCAGCCAGCCAGGGGGCTCCAGGGTCGGGCGCGCCCGCGGGCCTGGGGGGCTTCTTGCCTGTGTGCAGGGCTTCTACGCACAAGGTGGCACCTCATCCCGGCCCAAGGGTGGTGGCAGGAACCCAGGAGGCGCTCGGGGACTCAGCAGGGCCCGCCCCTGGGGCCAGGGGTCTGGCAGGCTCCCGGGGCAAATGGACTACGGAAGCCGAGAGGGGCCCGTCCGCGCCAAAACCCAAAACGCGCTGCGGCCTCCAGGGACACAGGGGACACAAGTGGCTGTGTGGCTTGCAGTGCCCGACCAGAGGGAGGGAGGTTGTCTGGGCTGCTGAGGCGCAGCCGTGTCAGCCCTTCGGGGAACTGCCCGTGGATGCTTCGGGAATGGGGGCTGCCAACTCAGAACCCCCGTTCCCTGTGGCTGCAGCCAGCCAGGGGGCTCCAGGGTCGGGCGCGCCCGCGGGCCTGGGGGGCTTCTTGCCTGTGTGCAGGGCTTCTACGCACAAGGTGGCACCTCATCCCGGCCCAAGGGTGGTGGCAGAAACCCAGGAGGCGCTCGGGGACTCAGCAGGGCCCGCCCCTGGGGCCAGGGGTCTGGCAGGCTCCGGGGCAAATGGACTACGGAAGCCGAGAGGGGCCCGTCCGCGCCAAAACCCAAAACGCGCTGCGGCCTCCAGGGACACAGGGGACACAAGTGGCTGTGTGGCTTGCAGTGCCCGACCAGAGGGAGGGAGGTTGTCTGGCTGCTGAGGCGCAGCCGGTGTCAGCCCTTCGGGGAACTGCCCGTGGATGCTTCGGGAATGGGGGCTGCCAACTCAGAACCCCCGTTCCCTGTGGCTGCAGCCAGCCAGGGGGCTCCAGGGTCGGGCGCGCCCGCGGGCCTGGGGGGCTTCTTGCCTGTGTGCAGGGCTTCTACGCACAAGGTGGCACCTCATCCCGGCCCAAGGGTGGTGGCAGGAACCCAGGAGGCGCTCGGGGACTCAGCAGGGCCCGCCCCTGGGGCCAGGGGTCTGGCAGGCTCCCGAGGCAAATGGACTACGGAAGCCGAGAGGGGCCCGTCCGCGCCAAAACCCAAAACGCGCTGCGGCCTCCAGGGACACAGGGGACACAAGTGGCTGTGTGGCTTGCAGTGCCCGACCAGAGGGAGGGAGGTTGTCTGGCTGCTGAGGCGCAGCCGGTGTCAGCCCTTCGGGGAACTGCCCGTGGATGCTTCGGGAATGGGGGCTGCCAACTCAGAACCCCCGTTCCCTGTGGCTGCAGCCAGCCAGGGGGCTCCAGGGTCGGGCGCGCCCGCGGGCCTGGGGGGCTTCTTGCCTGTGTGCAGGGCTTCTACGCACAAGGTGGCACCTCATCCCGGCCCAAGGTTCGTGGCAAGAAGCCAGGAGGCGCTCGGGAACTCAGCAGGGCCCGCCCCTGGTTCCAGGGGTCTGGCAGGCTCCGGGGGCAAATGGACTACGGAAGCCGAGAGGGGCCCGTCCGCGCCAAAACCCAAAACGCGCTGCGGCCTCCAGGGACACAGGGGACACAAGTGGCTGTGTGGCTTGCAGTGCCCGACCAGAGGGTGGGAGGTTGTCTGACTGCTGAGGCGCAGCCGGTGTCAGCCCTTCGGGGAACTGCCCGTGGATGCTTCGGGAATGGGGGCTGCCAACTCAGAACCCCCATTCCCTGTGGCTGCAGCCAGCCAGGGGGCTCCAGGGTCGGGCGCGCCCGCGGGCCTGTGGGGCTTCTTGCCTGTGTGCAGGGCTTCTACGCACAAGGTGGCACCTCATTCCGGCCCAAGGGTGGTGGCAGGAACCCAGGAGGCGCTCGGGGACTCAGCAGGGCCCGCCCCTGGGGCCAGGGGTCTGGCAGGCTCCGGGGCAAATGGACTATGGAAGCCGAGAGGGGCCCGTCCGCGCCAAAACCCAAAACGCGCTGCGGCCTCCAGGGACACAGGGGACACAAGTGGCTGTGTGGCTTGCAGTGCCCGACCAGAGGGAGGGAGGTTGTCTGGCTGCTGAGGCGCAGCCGGTGTCAGCCCTTCGGGGAACTGCCCGTGGATGCTTCGGGAATGGGGGCTGCCAACTCAGAACCCCCGTTCCCTGTGGCTGCAGCCAGCCAGGGGGCTCCAGGGTCGGGCGCGCCCGCGGGCCTGGGGGGCTTCTTGCCTGTGTGCAGGGCTTCTACGCACAAGGTGGCACCTCATCCCGGCCCAAGGGTGGTGGCAGGAACCCAGGAGGCGCTCGGGAACTCAGCAGGGCCCGCCCCTGGGGCCAGGGGTCTGGCAGGCTCCGGGGGCAAATGGACTACGGAAGCCGAGAGGGGCCCGTCCGCGCCAAAACCCAAAACGCGCTGCGGCCTCCAGGGACACAGGGGACACAAGTGGCTGTGTGGCTTGCAGTGCCCGACCAGAGGGAGGGAGGTTGTCTGGCTGCTGAGGCGCAGCCGGTGTCAGCCCTTCGGGGAACTGCCCGTGGATGCTTCGGGAATGGGGGCTGCCAACTCAGAACCCCCGTTCCCTGTGGCTGCAGCCAGCCAGGGGGCTCCAGGTTCGGGCGCGCCCGCGGGCCTTGGGGGGCTTCTTGCCTGTGTGCAGGGCTTCTACGCACAAGGTGGCACCTCATCCCGGCCCAAGGGTGGTGGCAGGAACCCAGGAGGCGCTCGGGGACTCAGCAGGGCCCGCCCCTGGGGCCAGGGGTCTGGCAGGCTCCGGGCAAATGGACTACGGAAGCCGAGAGGGGCCCGTCCGCGCCAGAACCCAAAACGCGCTGCGGCCTCCAGGGACACAGGGGACACAAGTGGCTGTGTGGCTTGCAGTGCCCGACCAGAGGGAGGGAGGTTGTCTGGCTGCTGAGGCGCAGCCGGTGTCAGCCCTTCGGGGAACTGCCCGTGGATGCTTCGGGAATGGGGGCTGCCAACTCAGAAACCCCGTTCCCTGTGGCTGCAGCCAGCCAGGGGGCTCCAGGGTCGGGCGCGCCCGCGGGCCTGGGGGGCTTCTTGCCTGTGTGCAGGGCTTCTACGCACAAGGTGGCACCTCATCCCGGCCCAAGGGTGGTGGCAGGAACCCAGGAGGCGCTCGGGGACTCAGCAGGGCCCGCCCCTGCGGCCAGGGGTCTGGCAGGCTCCGGGGGCAAATGGACTACGGAAGCCGAGAGGGGCCCGTCCGCGCCAAAACCCAAAACGCGCTGCGGCCTCCAGGGACACAGGGGACACAAGTGGCTGTGTGGCTTGCAGTGCCCGACCAGAGGGAGGGGAGGTTGTCTGGCTGCTGAGGCGCAGCCGGTGTCAGCCCTTCGGGGAACTGCCCGTGGATGCTTCGGGAATGGGGGCTGCCAACTCAGAACCCCCGTTCCCTGTGGCTGCAGCCAGCCAGGGGGCTCCAGGTTCAGGGCGCGCCCGCGGGCCTGGGGGGCTTCTTGCCTGTGTGCAGGGCTTCTACGCACAAGGTGGCACCTCATCCCGGCCCAAGGGTGGTGGCAGGAACCCAGGAGGCGCTCGGGGACTCAGCAGGGCCCGCCCCTGGGGCCAGGGGTCTGGCAGGCTCCGGGGCAAATGGACTACGGAAGCCGAGAGGGGCCCGTCCGCGCCAAAACCCAAAACGCGCTGCGGCCTCCAGGGACACAGGGGACACAAGTGGCTGTGTGGCTTGCAGTGCCCGACCAGAGGGAGGGAGGTTGTCTGGCTGCTGAGGCGCAGCCGGTGTCAGCCCTTCTGGGAACTGCCCGTGGATGCTTCGGGAATGGGGGCTGCCAACTCAGAACCCCCGTTCCCTGTGGCTGCAGCCAGCCAGGGGGCTCCAGGGTCGGGCGCGCCCGCGGTCCTGGGGGGCTTCTTGCCTGTGTGCAGGGCTTCTACGCACAAGGTGGCACCTCATCCCGGCCCAAGGGTGGTGGCAGGAACCCAGGAGGCGCTCGGGAACTCAGCAGGGCCCGCCCCTGGGGCCAGGGGTCTGGCAGGCTCCGGGGGCAAATGGACTACGGAAGCCGAGAGGGGCCCGTCCGCGCCAAAACCCAAAACGCGCTGCGGCCTCCAGGGACACAGGGGACACAAGTGGCTGTGTGGCTTGCAGTGCCCGACCAGAGGGTGGGAGGTTGTCTGGCTGCTGAGGCGCAGCCGGTGTCAGCCCTTCGGGGAACTGCCCGTGGATGCTTCGGGAATGGGGGCTGCCAACTCAGAACCCCCGTTCCCTGTGGCTGCAGCCAGCCAGGGGGCTCCAGGGTCGGGCGCGCCCGCGGGCCTGGGGGGCTTCTTGCCTGTGTGCAGGGCTTCTACGCACAAGGTGGCACCTCATCCCGGCCCAAGGGTGGTGGCAGGAACCCAGGAGGCGCTCGGGAACTCAGCAGGGCCCGCCCCTGGGGCCAGGGGTCTGGCAGGCTCCGGGGGCAAATGGACTACGGAAGCCGAGAGGGGCCCGTCCGCGCCAAAACCCAAAACGCGCTGCGGCCTCCAGGGACACAGGGGACACAAGTGGCTGTGTGGCTTGCAGTGCCCGACCAGAGGGAGGGAGGTTGTCTGGCTGCTGAGGCGCAGCCGGTGTCAGCCCTTCGGGGAACTGCCCGTGGATGCTTCGGGAATGGGGGCTGCCAACTCAGAACCCCCGTTCCCTGTGGCTGCAGCCAGCCAGGGGGCTCCAGGTTCGGGCGCGCCCGCGGGCTTGGGGGGCTTCTTGCCTGTGTGCAGGGCTTCTACGCACAAGGTGGCACCTCATCCCGGCCCAAGGGTGGTGGCAGGAACCCAGGAGGCGCTCGGGGACTCAGCAGGGCCCGCCCCTGGGGCCAGGGGTCTGGCAGGCTCCCGGGCAAATGGACTACGGAAGCCGAGAGGGGCCCGTCCGCGCCAAAACCCAAAACGCGCTGCGGCCTCCAGGGACACAGGGGACACAAGTGGCTGTGTGGCTTGCAGTGCCCGACCAGAGGGAGGGAGGTTGTCTGGCTGCTGAGGCGCAGCCGGTGTCAGCCCTTCGGGGAACTGCCCGTGGATGCTTCGGGAATGGGGGCTGCCAACTCAGAACCCCCGTTCCCTGTGGCTGCAGCCAGCCAGGGGGCTCCAGGGTCGGGCGCGCCCGCGGGCCTGGGGGGCTTCTTGCCTGTGTGCAGGGCTTCTACGCACAAGGTGGCACCTCATCCCGGCCCAAGGGTGGTGGCAGGAACCCAGGAGGCGCTCGGGGACTCAGCAGGGCCCGCCCCTGCGGCCAGGGGTCTGGCAGGCTCCGGGGCAAATGGACTACGGAAGCCGAGAGGGGCCCGTCCGCGCCAAAACCCAAAACGCGCTGCGGCCTCCAGGGACACAGGGGACACAAGTGGCTGTGTGGCTTGCAGTGCCCGACCAGAGGGAGGGGAGGTTGTCTGGCTGCTGAGGCGCAGCCGGTGTCAGCCCTTCGGGGAACTGCCCGTGGATGCTTCGGGAATGGGGGCTGCCAACTCAGAACCCCCGTTCCCTGTGGCTGCAGCCAGCCAGGGGGCTCCAGGTTCGGGCGCGCCCGCGGGCCTGGGGGGCTTCTTGCCTGTGTGCAGGGCTTCTACGCACAAGGTGGCACCTCATCCCGGCCCAAGGGTGGTGGCAGGAACCCAGGAGGCGCTCGGGGACTCAGCAGGGCCCGCCCCTGGGCCAGGGGTCTGGCAGGCTCCGGGGCAAATGGACTACGGAAGCCGAGAGGGGCCCGTCCGCGCCAAAACCCAAAACGCGCTGCGGCCTCCAGGGACACAGGGGACACAAGTGGCTGTGTGGCTTGCAGTGCCCGACCAGAGGGAGGGAGGTTGTCTGGCTGCTGAGGCGCAGCCGGTGTCAGCCCTTCGGGGAACTGCCCGTGGATGCTTCGGGAATGGGGGGCTGCCAACTCAGAACCCCCGTTCCCTGTGGCTGCAGCCAGCCAGGGGGCTCCAGGTTCGGGCGCGCCCGCGGTCCTGGGGGGCTTCTTGCCTGTGTGCAGGGCTTCTACGCACAAGGTGGCACCTCATCCCGGCCCAAGGGTGGTGGCAGGAACCCAGGAGGCGCTCGGGAACTCAGCAGGGCCCGCCCCTGGGGCCAGGGGTCTGGCAGGCTCTGGGGGCAAATGGACTACGGAAGCCGAGAGGGGCCTGTCCGCGCCAAAACCCAAAACGCGCTGCGGCCTCCAGGGACACAGGGGACACAAGTGGCTGTGTGGCTTGCAGTGCCCGACCAGAGGGTGGGAGGTTGTCTGGCTGATGAGGCGCAGCCGGTGTCAGCCCTTCGGGGAACTGCCCGTGGATGCTTCGGGAATGGGGGCTGCCAACTCAGAACCCCCGTTCCCTGTGGCTGCAGCCAGCCAGGGGGCTCCAGGGTCGGGCGCGCCCGCGGGCCTGGGGGGCTTCTTGCCTGTGTGCAGGGCTTCTACGCACAAGGTGGCACCTCATCCAGGCCCAAGGGTGGTGGCAGGAACCCAGGAGGCGCTCGGGGACTCAGCAGGGCCCGCCCCTGGGGCCAGGGGTCTGGCAGGCTCCGGGGCAAATGGACTACGGAAGCCGAGAGTGGCCCGTCCGCGCCAAAACCCAAAACGCGCTGCGGCCTCCAGGGACACAGGGGACACAAGTGGCTGTGTGGCTTGCAGTGCCCGACCAGAGGGAGGGAGGTTGTCTGGCTGCTGAGGCGCAGCCGGTGTCAGCCCTTCGGGGAACTGCCCGTGGATGCTTCGGGAATGGGGGCTGCCAACTCAGAACCCCCGTTCCCTGTGGCTGCAGCCAGCCAGGGGACTCCAGGGTCGGGCGCGCCCGCGGGCCTTGGGGGCTTCTTGCCTGTGTGCAGGGCTTCTACGCACAAGGTGGCACCTCATCCCGGCCCAAGGGTGGTGGCAGGAACCCAGGAGGCGCTCGGGGACTCAGCAGGGCCCGCCCCTGGGGCCAGGGGTCTGGCAGGCTCCGGGGGCAAATGGACTACGGAAGCCGAGAGGGGCCCGTCCGCGCCAAAACCCAAAACGCGCTGCGGCCTCCAGGGACACAGGGGGACACAAGTGGCTGTGTGGCTTGCAGTGCCCGACCAGAGGGAGGGAGGTTGTCTGGCTGCTGAGGCGCAGCCGGTGTCAGCCCTTCGGGGAACTGCCCGTGGATGCTTCGGGAATGGGGGCTGCCAACTCAGAACCCCCGTTCCCTGTGGCTGCAGCCAGCCAGGGGGCTCCAGGGTCGGGCGCGCCCGCGGGCCTGGGGGGCTTCTTGCCTGTGTGCAGGGCTTCTACGCACAAGGTGGCACCTCATCCCGGCCCAAGGGTGGTGGCAGGAACCCAGGAGGCGCTCGGGGACTCAGCAGGGCCCGCCCCTGGGGCCAGGGGTCTGGCAGGCTCCCGAGCAAATGGACTACGGAAGCCGAGAGGGGCCCGTCCGCGCCAAAACCCAAAACGCGCTGCGGCCTCCAGGGACACAGGGGGACACAAGTGGCTGTGTGGCTTGCAGTGCCCGACCAGAGGGAGGGAGGTTGTCTGGCTGCTGAGGCGCAGCCGGTGTCAGCCCTTCGGGGAACTGCCCGTGGATGCTTCGGGAATGGGGGCTGCCAACTCAGAACCCCCGTTCCCTGTGGCTGCAGCCAGCCAGGGGGCTCCAGGGTCGGGCGCGCCCGCGGGCCTGGGGGGCTTCTTGCCTGTGTGCAGGGCTTCTACGCACAAGGTGGCACCTCATCCCGGCCCAAGGGTGGTGGCAGAAACCCAGGAGGCGCTCGGGGACTCAGCAGGGCCCGCCCCTGGGGCCAGGGGTCTGGCAGGCTCCCGGGCAAATGGACTACGGAAGCCGAGAGGGGCCCGTCCGCGCCAAAACCCAAAACGCGCTGCGGCCTCCAGGGACACAGGGGACACAAGTGGCTGTGTGGCTTGCAGTGCCCGACCAGAGGGAGGGAGGTTGTCTGGCTGCTGAGGCGCAGCCGGTGTCAGCCCTTCGGGGAACTGCCCGTGGATGCTTCGGGAATGGGGGCTGCCAACTCAGAACCCCCGTTCCCTGTGGCTGCAGCCAGCCAGGGGGCTCCAGGGTCGGGCGCGCCCGCGGGCCTGGGGGGCTTCTTGCCTGTGTGCAGGGCTTCTACGCACAAGGTGGCACCTCATCCCGGCCCAAGGGTGGTGGCAGGAACCCAGGAGGCGCTCGGGGACTCAGCAGGGCCCGCCCCTGCGGCCAGGGGTCTGGCAGGCTCCGGGGGCAAATGGACTACGGAAGCCGAGAGGGGCCCGTCCGCGCCAAAACCCAAAACGCGCTGCGGCCTCCAGGGACACAGGGGGACACAAGTGGCTGTGTGGCTTGCAGTGCCCGACCAGAGGGAGGGGAGGTTGTCTGGCTGCTGAGGCGCAGCCGGTGTCAGCCCTTCGGGGAACTGCCCGTGGATGCTTCGGGAATGGGGGCTGCCAACTCAGAACCCCCGTTCCCTGTGGCTGCAGCCAGCCAGGGGGCTCCAGGTTCGGGCGCGCCCGCGGGCCTGGGGGGCTTCTTGCCTGTGTGCAGGGCTTCTACGCACAAGGTGGCACCTCATCCCGGCCCAAGGGTGGTGGCAGGAACCCAGGAGGCGCTCGGGGACTCAGCAGGGCCCGCCCCTGGGGCCAGGGGTCTGGCAGGCTCCGGGGGCAAATGGACTACGGAAGCCGAGAGGGGCCCGTCCGCGCCAAAACCCAAAACGCGCTGCGGCCTCCAGGGACACAGGGGACACAAGTGGCTGTGTGGCTTGCAGTGCCCGACCAGAGGGAGGGAGGTTGTCTGGCTGCTGAGGCGCAGCCGGTGTCAGGCCCTTCGGGGAACTGCCCGTGGATGCTTCGGGAATGGGGGCTGCCAACTCAGAACCCCCGTTCCCTGTGGCTGCAGCCAGCCAGGGGGCTCCAGGGTCGGGCGCGCCCGCGGTCCTGGGGGGCTTCTTGCCTGTGTGCAGGGCTTCTACGCACAAGGTGGCACCTCATCCCGGCCCAAGGGTGGTGGCAGGAACCCAGGAGGCGCTCGGGAACTCAGCAGGGCCCGCCCCTGGGGCCAGGGGTCTGGCAGGCTCCGGGGGCAAATGGACTACGGAAGCCGAGAGGGGCCCGTCCGCGCCAAAACCCAAAACGCGCTGCGGCCTCCAGGGACACAGGGGACACAAGTGGCTGTGTGGCTTGCAGTGCCCGACCAGAGGGTGGGAGGTTGTCTGGCTGATGAGGCGCAGCCGGTGTCAGCCCTTCGGGGAACTGCCCGTGGATGCTTCGGGAATGGGGGCTGCCAACTCAGAACCCCCGTTCCCTGTGGCTGCAGCCAGCCAGGGGGCTCCAGGGTCGGGCGCGCCCCGCGGGCCTGGGGGGCTTCTTGCCTGTGTGCAGGGCTTCTACGCACAAGGTGGCACCTCATCCCGGCCCAAGGGTGGTGGCAGGAACCCAGGAGGCGCTCGGGGACTCAGCAGGGCCCGCCCCTGCGGCCAGGGGTCTGGCAGGCTCCGGGGCAAATGGACTACGGAAGCCGAGAGGGGCCCGTCCGCGCCAAAACCCAAAACGCGCTGCGGCCTCCAGGGACACAGGGGACACAAGTGGCTGTGTGGCTTGCAGTGCCCGACCAGAGGGAGGGGAGGTTGTCTGGCTGCTGAGGCGCAGCCGGTGTCAGCCCTTCGGGGAACTGCCCGTGGATGCTTCGGGAATGGGGGCTGCCAACTCAGAACCCCCGTTCCCTGTGGCTGCAGCCAGCCAGGGGGCTCCAGGTTCGGGCGCGCCCGCGGGCCTGGGGGGCTTCTTGCCTGTGTGCAGGGCTTCTACGCACAAGGTGGCACCTCATCCCGGCCCAAGGGTGGTGGCAGGAACCCAGGAGGCGCTCGGGGACTCAGCAGGGCCCGCCCCTGGGGCCAGGGGTCTGGCAGGCTCCGGGGCAAATGGACTACGGAAGCCGAGAGGGGCCGTCCGCGCCAAAACCCAAAACGCGCTGCGGCCTCCAGGGACACAGGGGACACAAGTGGCTGTGTGGCTTGCAGTGCCCGACCAGAGGGAGGGAGGTTGTCTGGCTGCTGAGGCGCAGCCGGTGTCAGCCCTTCGGGGAACTGCCCGTGGATGCTTCGGGAATGGGGGCTGCCAACTCAGAACCCCCGTTCCCTGTGGCTGCAGCCAGCCAGGGGGCTCCAGGGTCGGGCGCGCCCGCGGTCCTGGGGGGCTTCTTGCCTGTGTGCAGGGCTTCTACGCACAAGGTGGCACCTCATCCCGGCCCAAGGGTGGTGGCAGGAAACCCAGGAGGCGCTCGGGAACTCAGCAGGGCCCGCCCCTGGGGCCAGGGGTCTGGCAGGCTCCGGGGGCAAATGGACTACGGAAGCCGAGAGGGGCCCGTCCGCGCCAAAACCCAAAACGCGCTGCGGCCTCCAGGGACACAGGGGACACAAGTGGCTGTGTGGCTTGCAGTGCCCGACCAGAGGGTGGGAGGTTGTCTGGCTGATGAGGCGCAGCCGGTGTCAGCCCTTCGGGGAACTGCCCGTGGATGCTTCGGGAATGGGGGCTGCCAACTCAGAACCCCCGTTCCCTGTGGCTGCAGCCAGCCAGGGGGCTCCAGGGTCGGGCGCGCCCGCGGGCCTGGGGGGCTTCTTGCCTGTGTGCAGGGCTTCTACGCACAAGGTGGCACCTCATCCAGGCCCAAGGGTGGTGGCAGGAACCCAGGAGGCGCTCGGGGACTCAGCAGGGCCCGCCCCTGGGGCCAGGGGTCTGGCAGGCTCCGGGGCAAATGGACTACGGAAGCCGAGAGGGGCCCGTCCGCGCCAAAACCCAAAACGCGCTGCGGCCTCCAGGGACACAGGGGACACAAGTGGCTGTGTGGCTTGCAGTGCCCGACCAGAGGGAGGGAGGTTGTCTGGCTGCTGAGGCGCAGCCGGTGTCAGCCCTTCGGGGAACTGCCCGTGGATGCTTCGGGAATGGGGGCTGCCAACTCAGAACCCCCGTTCCCTGTGGCTGCAGCCAGCCAGGGGACTCCAGGGTCGGGCGCGCCCGCGGGCCTTGGGGGCTTCTTGCCTGTGTGCAGGGCTTCTACGCACAAGGTGGCACCTCATCCCGGCCCAAGGGTGGTGGCAGGAACCCAGGAGGCGCTCGGGGACTCAGCAGGGCCCGCCCCTGGGGCCAGGGGTCTGGCAGGCTCCGGGGGCAAATGGACTACGGAAGCCGAGAGGGGCCCGTCCGCGCCAAAACCCAAAACGCGCTGCGGCCTCCAGGGACACAGGGGACACAAGTGGCTGTGTGGCTTGCAGTGCCCGACCAGAGGGAGGGAGGTTGTCTGGCTGCTGAGGCGCAGCCGGTGTCAGCCCTTCGGGGAACTGCCCGTGGATGCTTCGGGAATGGGGGCTGCCAACTCAGAACCCCCGTTCCCTGTGGCTGCAGCCAGCCAGGGGGCTCCAGGGTCGGGCGCGCCCGCGGGCCTGGGGGGCTTCTTGCCTGTGTGCAGGGCTTCTACGCACAAGGTGGCACCTCATCCCGGCCCAAGGGTGGTGGCAGGAACCCAGGAGGCGCTCGGGGACTCAGCAGGGCCCGCCCCTGGGGCCAGGGGTCTGGCAGGCTCCCGAGCAAATGGACTACGGAAGCCGAGAGGGGCCCGTCCGCGCCAAAACCCAAAACGCGCTGCGGCCTCCAGGGACACAGGGGACACAAGTGGCTGTGTGGCTTGCAGTGCCCGACCAGAGGGAGGGAGGTTGTCTGGCTGCTGAGGCGCAGCCGGTGTCAGCCCTTCGGGGAACTGCCCGTGGATGCTTCGGGAATGGGGGCTGCCAACTCAGAACCCCCGTTCCCTGTGGCTGCAGCCAGCCAGGGGGCTCCAGGGTCGGGCGCGCCCGCGGGCCTGGGGGGCTTCTTGCCTGTGTGCAGGGCTTCTACGCACAAGGTGGCACCTCATCCCGGCCCAAGGGTGGTGGCAGAAACCCAGGAGGCGCTCGGGGACTCAGCAGGGCCCGCCCCTGGGGCCAGGGGTCTGGCAGGCTCCGGGGCAAATGGACTACGGAAGCCGAGAGGGGCCCGTCCGCGCCAAAACCCAAAACGCGCTGCGGCCTCCAGGGACACAGGGGACACAAGTGGCTGTGTGGCTTGCAGTGCCCGACCAGAGGGAGGGAGGTTGTCTGGCTGCTGAGGCGCAGCCGGTGTCAGCCCTTCGGGGAACTGCCCGTGGATGCTTCGGGAATGGGGGCTGCCAACTCAGAACCCCCGTTCCCTGTGGCTGCAGCCAGCCAGGGGGCTCCAGGGTCGGGCGCGCCCGCGGGCCTGGGGGGCTTCTTGCCTGTGTGCAGGGCTTCTACGCACAAGGTGGCACCTCATCCCGGCCCAAGGGTGGTGGCAGGAAACCAGGAGGCGCTCGGGGACTCAGCAGGGCCCGCCCCTGCGGCCAGGGGTCTGGCAGGCTCCGGGGGAAAATGGACTACGGAAGCCGAGAGGGGCCCGTCCGCGCCAAAACCCAAAACGCGCTGCGGCCTCCAGGGACACAGGGGACACAAGTGGCTGTGTGGCTTGCAGTGCCCGACCAGAGGGAGGGGAGGTTGTCTGGCTGCTGAGGCGCAGCCGGTGTCAGCCCTTCGGGGAACTGCCCGTGGATGCTTCGGGAATGGGGGCTGCCAACTCAGAACCCCCGTTCCCTGTGGCTGCAGCCAGCCAGGGGGCTCCAGGGTCGGGCGCGCCCGCGGGCCTGGGGGGCTTCTTGCCTGTGTGCAGGGCTTCTACGCACAAGGTGGCACCTCATCCCGGCCCAAGGGTGGTGGCAGGAACCCAGGAGGCGCTCGGGGACTCAGCAGGGCCCGCCCCTGGGGCCAGGGGTCTGGCAGGCTCCGGGGGCAAATGGACTACGGAAGCCGAGAGGGGCCCGTCCGCGCCAAAACCCAAAACGCGCTGCGGCCTCCAGGGACACAGGGGACACAAGTGGCTGTGTGGCTTGCAGTGCCCGACCAGAGGGAGGGGAGGTTGTCTGGCTGCTGAGGCGCAGCCGGTGTCAGCCCTTCGGGGAACTGCCCGTGGATGCTTCGGGAATGGGGGCTGCCAACTCAGAACCCCCGTTCCCTGTGGCTGCAGCCAGCCAGGGGGCTCCAGGTTCGGGCGCGCCCGCGGGCCTGGGGGGCTTCTTGCCTGTGTGCAGGGCTTCTACGCACAAGGTGGCACCTCATCCCGGCCCAAGGGTGGTGGCAGGAACCCAGGAGGCGCTCGGGGACTCAGCAGGGCCCGCCCCTGGGGCCAGGGTTTCTGGCAGGCTCCCGAGCAAATGGACTACGGAAGCCGAGAGGGGCCCGTCCGCGCCAAAACCCAAAACGCGCTGCGGCCTCCAGGGACACAGGGGACACAAGTGGCTGTGTGGCTTGCAGTGCCCGACCAGAGGGAGGGAGGTTGTCTGGCTGCTGAGGCGCAGCCGGTGTCAGCCCTTCGGGGAACTGCCCGTGGATGCTTCGGGAATGGGGGCTGCCAACTCAGAACCCCCGTTCCCTGTGGCTGCAGCCAGCCAGGGGGCTCCAGGGTCGGGCGCGCCCGCGGGCCTGGGGGGCTTCTTGCCTGTGTGCAGGGCTTCTACGCACAAGGTGGCACCTCATCCCGGCCCAAGGGTGGTGGCAGTAACCCAGGAGGCGCTCGGGGACTCAGCAGGGCCCGCCCCTGGGGCCAGGGGTCTGGCAGGCTCCGGGGGCAAATGGACTACGGAAGCCGAGAGGGGCCCGTCCGCGCCAAAACCCAAAACGCGCTGCGGCCTCCAGGGACACAGGGGACACAAGTGGCTGTGTGGCTTGCAGTGCCCGACCAGAGGGAGGGAGGTTGTCTGGCTGCTGAGGCGCAGCCGGTGTCAGCCCTTCGGGGAACTGCCCGTGGATGCTTCGGGAATGGGGGCTGCCAACTCAGAACCCCCGTTCCCTGTGGCTGCAGCCAGCCAGGGGGCTCCAGGGTCGGGCGCGCCCGCGGTCCTGGGGGGCTTCTTGCCTGTGTGCAGGGCTTCTACGCACAAGGTGGCACCTCATCCCGGCCCAAGGGTGGTGGCAGGAACCCAGGAGGCGCTCGGGAACTCAGCAGGGCCCGCCCCTGGGGCCAGGGGTCTGGCAGGCTCCGGGGCAAATGGACTACGGAAGCCGAGAGGGGCCCGTCCGCGCCAAAACCCAAAACGCGCTGCGGCCTCCAGGGACACAGGGGACACAAGTGGCTGTGTGGCTTGCAGTGCCCGACCAGAGGGTGGGAGGTTGTCTGGCTGATGAGGCGCAGCCGGTGTCAGCCCTTCGGGGAACTGCCCGTGGATGCTTCGGGAATGGGGGCTGCCAACTCAGAACCCCCGTTCCCTGTGGCTGCAGCCAGCCAGGGGGCTCCAGGGTCGGGCGCGCCCGCGGGCCTGGGGGGCTTCTTGCCTGTGTGCAGGGCTTCTACGCACAAGGTGGCACCTCATCCAGGCCCAAGGGTGGTGGCAGGAACCCAGGAGGCGCTCGGGGACTCAGCAGGGCCCGCCCCTGGGGCCAGGGGTCTGGCAGGCTCCGGGGCAAATGGACTACGGAAGCCGAGAGGGGCCCGTCCGCGCCAAAACCCAAAACGCGCTGCGGCCTCCAGGGACACAGGGGACACAAGTGGCTGTGTGGCTTGCAGTGCCCGACCAGAGGGAGGGAGGTTGTCTGGCTGCTGAGGCGCAGCCGGTGTCAGCCCTTCGGGGAACTGCCCGTGGATGCTTCGGGAATGGGGGCTGCCAACTCAGAACCCCCGTTCCCTGTGGCTGCAGCCAGCCAGGGGACTCCAGGGTCGGGCGCGCCCGCGGGCCTTGGGGGCTTCTTGCCTGTGTGCAGGGCTTCTACGCACAAGGTGGCACCTCATCCCGGCCCAAGGGTGGTGGCAGGAACCCAGGAGGCGCTCGGGGACTCAGCAGGGCCCGCCCCTGGGGCCAGGGGTCTGGCAGGCCGGGGGCAAATGGACTACGGAAGCCGAGAGGGGCCCGTCCGCGCCAAAACCCAAAACGCGCTGCGGCCTCCAGGGACACAGGGGACACAAGTGGCTGTGTGGCTTGCAGTGCCCGACCAGAGGGAGGGAGGTTGTCTGGCTGCTGAGGCGCAGCCGGTGTCAGCCCTTCGGGGAACTGCCCGTGGATGCTTCGGGAATGGGGGCTGCCAACTCAGAACCCCCGTTCCCTGTGGCTGCAGCCAGCCAGGGGGCTCCAGGGTCGGGCGCGCCCGCGGGCCTGGGGGGCTTCTTGCCTGTGTGCAGGGCTTCTACGCACAAGGTGGCACCTCATCCCGGCCCAAGGGTGGTGGCAGGAACCCAGGAGGCGCTCGGGGACTCAGCAGGGCCCGCCCCTGGGGCCAGGGGTCTGGCAGGCTCCCGAGCAAATGGACTACGGAAGCCGAGAGGGGCCCGTCCGCGCCAAAACCCAAAACGCGCTGCGGCCTCCAGGGACACAGGGGACACAAGTGGCTGTGTGGCTTGCAGTGCCCGACCAGAGGGAGGGAGGTTGTCTGGCTGCTGAGGCGCAGCCGGTGTCAGCCCTTCGGGGAACTGCCCGTGGATGCTTCGGGAATGGGGGCTGCCAACTCAGAACCCCCGTTCCCTGTGGCTGCAGCCAGCCAGGGGGCTCCAGGGTCGGGCGCGCCCGCGGGCCTGGGGGGCTTCTTGCCTGTGTGCAGGGCTTCTACGCACAAGGTGGCACCTCATCCCGGCCCAAGGGTGGTGGCAGAAACCCAGGAGGCGCTCGGGGACTCAGCAGGGCCCGCCCCTGGGGCCAGGGGTCTGGCAGGCTCCGGGGCAAATGGACTACGGAAGCCGAGAGGGGCCCGTCCGCGCCAAAACCCAAAACGCGCTGCGGCCTCCAGGGACACAGGGGACACAAGTGGCTGTGTGGCTTGCAGTGCCCGACCAGAGGGAGGGAGGTTGTCTGGCTGCTGAGGCGCAGCCGGTGTCAGCCCTTCGGGGAACTGCCCGTGGATGCTTCGGGAATGGGGGCTGCCAACTCAGAACCCCCGTTCCCTGTGGCTGCAGCCAGCCAGGGGGCTCCAGGGTCGGGCGCGCCCGCGGGCCTGGGGGGCTTCTTGCCTGTGTGCAGGGCTTCTACGCACAAGGTGGCACCTCATCCCGGCCCAAGGGTGGTGGCAGGAACCCAGGAGGCGCTCGGGGACTCAGCAGGGCCCGCCCCTGCGGCCAGGGGTCTGGCAGGCTCCGGGGGAAAATGGACTACGGAAGCCGAGAGGGGCCCGTCCGCGCCAAAACCCAAAACGCGCTGCGGCCTCCAGGGACACAGGGGACACAAGTGGCTGTGTGGCTTGCAGTGCCCGACCAGAGGGGGGGAGGTTGTCTGGCTGCTGAGGCGCAGCCGGTGTCAGCCCTTCGGGGAACTGCCCGTGGATGCTTCGGGAATGGGGGCTGCCAACTCAGAACCCCCGTTCCCTGTGGCTGCAGCCAGCCAGGGGGCTCCAGGGTCGGGCGCGCCCGCGGGCCTGGGGGGCTTCTTGCCTGTGTGCAGGGCTTCTACGCACAAGGTGGCACCTCATCCCGGCCCAAGGGTGGTGGCAGGAACCCAGGAGGCGCTCGGGGACTCAGCAGGGCCCGCCCCTGGGGCCAGGGGTCTGGCAGGCTCCGGGGGCAAATGGACTACGGAAGGCCGAGAGGGGCCCGTCCGCGCCAAAACCCAAAACGCGCTGCGGCCTCCAGGGACACAGGGGACACAAGTGGCTGTGTGGCTTGCAGTGCCCGACCAGAGGGAGGGGAGGTTGTCTGGCTGCTGAGGCGCAGCCGGTGTCAGCCCTTCGGGAACTGCCCGTGGATGCTTCGGGAATGGGGGCTGCCAACTCAGAACCCCCGTTCCCTGTGGCTGCAGCCAGCCAGGGGGCTCCAGGTTCGGGCGCGCCCGCGGGCCTGGGGGGCTTCTTGCCTGTGTGCAGGGCTTCTACGCACAAGGTGGCACCTCATCCCGGCCCAAGGGTGGTGGCAGGAACCCAGGAGGCGCTCGGGGACTCAGCAGGGCCCGCCCCTGGGGCCAGGGTTTCTGGCAGGCTCCCGAGCAAATGGACTACGGAAGCCGAGAGGGGCCCGTCCGCGCCAAAACCCAAAACGCGCTGCGGCCTCCAGGGACACAGGGGACACAAGTGGCTGTGTGGCTTGCAGTGCCCGACCAGAGGGAGGGAGGTTGTCTGGCTGCTGAGGCGCAGCCGGTGTCAGCCCTTCGGGGAACTGCCCGTGGATGCTTCGGGAATGGGGGCTGCCAACTCAGAACCCCCGTTCCCTGTGGCTGCAGCCAGCCAGGGGGCTCCAGGGTCGGGCGCGCCCGCGGGCCTGGGGGGCTTCTTGCCTGTGTGCAGGGCTTCTACGCACAAGGTGGCACCTCATCCCGGCCCAAGGGTGGTGGCAGGAACCCAGGAGGCGCTCGGGAACTCAGCAGGGCCCGCCCCTGGGGCCAGGGGTCTGGCAGGCTCCCGGGCAAATGGACTACGGAAGCCGAGAGGGGCCCGTCCGCGCCAAAACCCAAAAATAAACGCGCTGCGGCCTCCAGGGACACAGGGGACACAAGTGGCTGTGTGGCTTGCAGTGCCCGACCAGAGGGAGGGAGGTTGTCTGGCTGCTGAGGCGCAGCCGGTGTCAGCCCTTCGGGGAACTGCCCGTGGATGCTTCGGGAATGGGGGCTGCCAACTCAGAACCCCCGTTCCCTGTGGCTGCAGCCAGCCAGGGGGCTCCAGGGTCGGGCGCGCCCGCGGGCCTGGGGGGCTTCTTGCCTGTGTGCAGGGCTTCTACGCACAAGGTGGCACCTCATCCCGGCCCAAGGGTGGTGGCAGGAAGCCAGGAGGCGCTCGGGAACTCAGCAGGGCCCGCCCCTGGGGCCAGGGGTCTGGCAGGCTCCGGGGGCAAATGGACTACGGAAGCCGAGAGGGGCCCGTCCGCGCCAAAACCCAAAACGCGCTGCGGCCTCCAGGGACACAGGGGACACAAGTGGCTGTGTGGCTTGCAGTGCCCGACCAGAGGGTGGGAGGTTGTCTGGCTGCTGAGGCGCAGCCGGTGTCAGCCCTTCGGGGAACTGCCCGTGGATGCTTCGGAATGGGGGCTGCCAACTCAGAACCCCCGTTCCCTGTGGCTGCAGCCAGCCAGGGGGCTCCAGGTTCGGGCGCGCCCGCGGGCCTGGGGGGCTTCTTGCCTGTGTGCAGGGCTTCTACGCACAAGGTGGCACCTCATCCCGGCCCAAGGGTGGTGGCAGGAACCCAGGAGGCGCTCAGGGACTCAGCAGGGCCCGCCCCTGGGGCCAGGGGTCTGGCAGGCTCCCGGGCAAATGGACTACGGAAGCCGAGAGGGGCCCGTCCGCGCCAAAACCCAAAACGCGCTGCGGCCTCCAGGGACACAGGGGACACAAGTGGCTGTGTGGCTTGCAGTGCCCGACCAGAGGGAGGGAGGTTGTCTGGCTGCTGAGGCGCAGCCGGTGTCAGCCCTTCGGGGAACTGCCCGTGGATGCTTCGGGAATGGGGGCTGCCAACTCAGAACCCCCGTTCCCTGTGGCTGCAGCCAGCCAGGGGGCTCCAGGGTCGGGCGCGCCCGCGGTCCTGGGGGGCTTCTTGCCTGTGTGCAGGGCTTCTACGCACAAGGTGGCACCTCATCCCGGCCCAAGGGTGGTGGCAGGAAGCCAGGAGGCGCTCGGGAACTCAGCAGGGCCCGCCCCTGGGGCCAGGGGTCTGGCAGGCTCCGGGGGCAAATGGACTACGGAAGCCGAGAGGGGCCCGTCCGCGCCAAAACCCAAAACGCGCTGCGGCCTCCAGGGACACAGGGGACACAAGTGGCTGTGTGGCTTGCAGTGCCCGACCAGAGGGAGGGAGGTTGTCTGGCTGCTGAGGCGCAGCCGGTGTCAGCCCTTCGGGGAACTGCCCCTGGATGCTTCGGGAATGGGGGCTGCCAACTCAGAACCCCCATTCCCTGTGGCTGCAGCCAGCCAGGGGACTCCAGGGTCGGGCGCGCCCGCGGGCCTGGGGGGCTTCTTGCCTGTGTGCAGGGCTTCTACGCACAAGGTGGCACCTCATCCCGGCCCAAGGGTGGTGGCAGAAACCCAGGAGGCGCTCGGGGACTCAGCAGGGCCCGCCCCTGGGGCCAGGGGTCTGGCAGGCTCCGGGGCAAATGGACTACGGAAGCCGAGAGGGGCCCGTCCGCGCCAAAACCCAAAACGCGCTGCGGCCTCCAGGGACACAGGGGACACAAGTGGCTGTGTGGCTTGCAGTGCCCGACCAGAGGGAGGGAGGTTGTCTGGCTGCTGAGGCGCAGCCGGTGTCAGCCCTTCGGGGAACTGCCCGTGGATGCTTCGGGAATGGGGGCTGCCAACTCAGAACCCCCGTTCCCTGTGGCTGCAGCCAGCCAGGGGGCTCCAGGGTCGGGTGCGCCCGCGGGCCTGGGGGGCTTCTTGCCTGTGTGCAGGGCTTCTACGCACAAGGTGGCACCTCATCCCGGCCCAAGGGTGGTGGCAGAAACCCAGGAGGCGCTCGGGGACTCAGCAGGGCCCGCCCCTGGGGCCAGGGGTCTGGCAGGCTCCGGGGCAAATGGACTACGGAAGCCGAGAGGGGCCCGTCCGCGCCAAAACCCAAAACGCGCTGCGGCCTCCAGGGACACAGGGGACACAAGTGGCTGTGTGGCTTGCAGTGCCCGACCAGAGGGAGGGAGGTTGTCTGGCTGCTGAGGCGCAGCCGGTGTCAGCCCTTCGGGGAACTGCCCGTGGATGCTTCGGGAATGGGGGCTGCCAACTCAGAACCCCCGTTCCCTGTGGCTGCAGCCAGCCAGGGGGCTCCAGGGTCGGGCGCGCCCGCGGGCCTGGGGGGCTTCTTGCCTGTGTGCAGGGCTTCTACGCACAAGGTGGCACCTCATCCCGGCCCAAGGGTGGTGGCAGGAACCCAGGAGGCGCTCGGGGACTCAGCAGGGCCCGCCCCTGCGGCCAGGGGTCTGGCAGGCTCCGGGGGAAAATGGACTACGGAAGCCGAGAGGGGCCCGTCCGCGCCAAAACCCAAAACGCGCTGCGGCCTCCAGGGACACAGGGGACACAAGTGGCTGTGTGGCTTGCAGTGCCCGACCAGAGGGAGGGGAGGTTGTCTGGCTGCTGAGGCGCAGCCGGTGTCAGCCCTTCGGGGAACTGCCCGTGGATGCTTCGGGAATGGGGGCTGCCAACTCAGAACCCCCGTTCCCTGTGGCTGCAGCCAGCCAGGGGGCTCCAGGGTCGGGCGCGCCCGCGGGCCTGGGGGGCTTCTTGCCTGTGTGCAGGGCTTCTACGCACAAGGTGGCACCTCATCCCGGCCCAAGGGTGGTGGCAGGAACCCAGGAGGCGCTCGGGGACTCAGCAGGGCCCGCCCCTGGGGCCAGGGGTCTGGCAGGCTCCGGGGGCAAATGGACTACGGAAGCCGAGAGGGGCCCGTCCGCGCCAAAACCCAAAACGCGCTGCGGCCTCCAGGGACACAGGGGACACAAGTGGCTGTGTGGCTTGCAGTGCCCGACCAGAGGGAGGGGAGGTTGTCTGGCTGCTGAGGCGCAGCCGGTGTCAGCCCTTCGGGGAACTGCCCGTGGATGCTTCGGGAATGGGGGCTGCCAACTCAGAACCCCCGTTCCCTGTGGCTGCAGCCAGCCAGGGGGCTCCAGGTTCGGGCGCGCCCGCGGGCCTGGGGGGCTTCTTGCCTGTGTGCAGGGCTTCTACGCACAAGGTGGCACCTCATCCCGGCCCAAGGGTGGTGGCAGGAACCCAGGAGGCGCTCGGGGACTCAGCAGGGCCCGCCCCTGGGGCCAGGGGTCTGGCAGGCTCCGGGGCAAATGGACTACGGAAGCCGAGAGGGGCCCGTCCGCGCCAAAACCCAAAACGCGCTGCGGCCTCCAGGGACACAGGGGACACAAGTGGCTGTGTGGCTTGCAGTGCCCGACCAGAGGGAGGGAGGTTGTCTGGCTGCTGAGGCGCAGCCGGTGTCAGCCCTTCGGGGAACTGCCCGTGGATGCTTCGGGAATGGGGGCTGCCAACTCAGAACCCCCGTTCCCTGTGGCTGCAGCCAG
Organism: Lepus europaeus; assembly: GCF_033115175.1. Lineage (NCBI taxonomy): Eukaryota > Metazoa > Chordata > Mammalia > Lagomorpha > Leporidae > Lepus > Lepus europaeus. The sequence continues at coordinate 22,926 of NW_026909480.1, forward strand.
CCAGGGGGCTCCAGGGTCGGGCGCGCCCGCGGGCCTGGGGGGCTTCTTGCCTGTGTGCAGGGCTTCTACGCACAAGGTGGCACCTCATCCCGGCCCAAGGGTGGTGGCAGAAACCCAGGAGGCGCTCGGGGACTCAGCAGGGCCCGCCCCTGGGGCCAGGGGTCTGGCAGGCTCCGGGGCAAATGGACTACGGAAGCCGAGAGGGGCCCGTCCGCGCCAAAACCCAAAACACGCTGCGGCCTCCAGGGACACAGGGGACACAAGTGGCTGTGTGGCTTGCAGTGCCCGACCAGAGGGAGGGAGGTTGTCTGGCTGCTGAGGCGCAGCCGGTGTCAGCCCTTCGGGGAACTGCCCGTGGATGCTTCGGGAATGGGGGCTGCCAACTCAGAACCCCCGTTCCCTGTGGCTGCAGCCAGCCAGGGGGCTCCAGGGTCGGGCGCGCCCGCGGGCCTGGGGGGCTTCTTGCCTGTGTGCAGGGCTTCTACGCACAAGGTGGCACCTCATCCCGGCCCAAGGGTGGTGGCAGGAACCCAGGAGGCGCTCGGGGACTCAGCAGGGCCCGCCCCTGCGGCCAGGGGTCTGGCAGGCTCCGGGGAAAATGGACTACGGAAGCCGAGAGGGGCCCGTCCGCGCCAAAACCCAAAACGCGCTGCGGCCTCCAGGGACACAGGGGACACAAGTGGCTGTGTGGCTTGCAGTGCCCGACCAGAGGGAGGGGAGGTTGTCTGGCTGCTGAGGCGCAGCCGGTGTCAGCCCTTCGGGGAACTGCCCGTGGATGCTTCGGGAATGGGGGCTGCCAACTCAGAACCCCCGTTCCCTGTGGCTGCAGCCAGCCAGGGGGCTCCAGGGTCGGGCGCGCCCGCGGGCCTGGGGGGCTTCTTGCCTGTGTGCAGGGCTTCTACGCACAAGGTGGCACCTCATCCCGGCCCAAGGGTGGTGGCAGGAACCCAGGAGGCGCTCGGGGACTCAGCAGGGCCCGCCCCTGGGGCCAGGGGTCTGGCAGGCTCCGGGGGCAAATGGACTACGGAAGCCGAGAGGGGCCCGTCCGCGCCAAAACCCAAAACGCGCTGCGGCCTCCAGGGACACAGGGGACACAAGTGGCTGTGTGGCTTGCAGTGCCCGACCAGAGGGAGGGGAGGTTGTCTGGCTGCTGAGGCGCAGCCGGTGTCAGCCCTTCGGGGAACTGCCCGTGGATGCTTCGGGAATGGGGGCTGCCAACTCAGAACCCCCGTTCCCTGTGGCTGCAGCCAGCCAGGGGGCTCCAGGTTCGGGCGCGCCCGCGGGCCTGGGGGGCTTCTTGCCTGTGTGCAGGGCTTCTACGCACAAGGTGGCACCTCATCCCGGCCCAAGGGTGGTGGCAGGAACCCAGGAGGCGCTCGGGGACTCAGCAGGGCCCGCCCCTGGGGCCAGGGTTTCTGGCAGGCTCCCGAGCAAATGGACTACGGAAGCCGAGAGGGGCCCGTCCGCGCCAAAACCCAAAACGCGCTGCGGCCTCCAGGGACACAGGGGACACAAGTGGCTGTGTGGCTTGCAGTGCCCGACCAGAGGGAGGGAGGTTGTCTGGCTGCTGAGGCGCAGCCGGTGTCAGCCCTTCGGGGAACTGCCCGTGGATGCTTCGGGAATGGGGGCTGCCAACTCAGAACCCCCGTTCCCTGTGGCTGCAGCCAGCCAGGGGGCTCCAGGGTCGGGCGCGCCCGCGGGCCTGGGGGGCTTCTTGCCTGTGTGCAGGGCTTCTACGCACAAGGTGGCACCTCATCCCGGCCCAAGGGTGGTGGCAGGAACCCAGGAGGCGCTCGGGGACTCAGCAGGGCCCGCCCCTGGGGCCAGGGGTCTGGCAGGCTCCCGGGCAAATGGACTACGGAAGCCGAGAGGGGCCCGTCCGCGCCAAAACCCAAAACGCGCTGCGGCCTCCAGGGACACAGGGGACACAAGTGGCTGTGTGGCTTGCAGTGCCCGACCAGAGGGAGGGAGGTTGTCTGGCTGCTGAGGCGCAGCCGGTGTCAGCCCTTCGGGGAACTGCCCGTGGATGCTTCGGGAATGGGGGCTGCCAACTCAGAACCCCCGTTCCCTGTGGCTGCAGCCAGCCAGGGGGCTCCAGGGTCGGGCGCGCCCGCGGGCCTGGGGGGCTTCTTGCCTGTGTGCAGGGCTTCTACGCACAAGGTGGCACCTCATCCCGGCCCAAGGGTGGTGGCAGGAAGCCAGGAGGCGCTCGGGAACTCAGCAGGGCCCGCCCCTGGGGCCAGGGGTCTGGCAGGCTCCGGGGGCAAATGGACTACGGAAGCCGAGAGGGGCCCGTCCGCGCCAAAACCCAAAACGCGCTGCGGCCTCCAGGGACACAGGGGACACAAGTGGCTGTGTGGCTTGCAGTGCCCGACCAGAGGGTGGGAGGTTGTCTGGCTGCTGAGGCGCAGCCGGTGTCAGCCCTTCGGGGAACTGCCCGTGGATGCTTCGGGAATGGGGGCTGCCAACTCAGAACCCCCGTTCCCTGTGGCTGCAGCCAGCCAGGGGGCTCCAGGTTCGGGCGCGCCCGCGGGCCTGGGGGGCTTCTTGCCTGTGTGCAGGGCTTCTACGCACAAGGTGGCACCTCATCCCGGCCCAAGGGTGGTGGCAGGAACCCAGGAGGCGCTCAGGGACTCAGCAGGGCCCGCCCCTGGGGCCAGGGGTCTGGCAGGCTCCCGGGCAAATGGACTACGGAAGCCGAGAGGGGCCCGTCCGCGCCAAAACCCAAAACGCGCTGCGGCCTCCAGGGACACAGGGGACACAAGTGGCTGTGTGGCTTGCAGTGCCCGACCAGAGGGAGGGAGGTTGTCTGGCTGCTGAGGCGCAGCCGGTGTCAGCCCTTCGGGGAACTGCCCGTGGATGCTTCGGGAATGGGGGCTGCCAACTCAGAACCCCCGTTCCCTGTGGCTGCAGCCAGCCAGGGGGCTCCAGGGTCGGGCGCGCCCGCGGGCCTGGGGGGCTTCTTGCCTGTGTGCAGGGCTTCTACGCACAAGGTGGCACCTCATCCCGGCCCAAGGGTGGTGGCAGGAAGCCAGGAGGCGCTCGGGAACTCAGCAGGGCCCGCCCCTGGGGCCAGGGGTCTGGCAGGCTCCGGGGGCAAATGGACTACGGAAGCCGAGAGGGGCCCGTCCGCGCCAAAACCCAAAACGCGCTGCGGCCTCCAGGGACACAGGGGACACAAGTGGCTGTGTGGCTTGCAGTGCCCGACCAGAGGGAGGGAGGTTGTCTGGCTGCTGAGGCGCAGCCGGTGTCAGCCCTTCGGGGAACTGCCCCTGGATGCTTCGGGAATGGGGGCTGCCAACTCAGAACCCCCATTCCCTGTGGCTGCAGCCAGCCAGGGGACTCCAGGGTCGGGCGCGCCCGCGGGCCTGGGGGGCTTCTTGCCTGTGTGCAGGGCTTCTACGCACAAGGTGGCACCTCATCCCGGCCCAAGGGTGGTGGCAGAAACCCAGGAGGCGCTCGGGGACTCAGCAGGGCCCGCCCCTGGGGCCAGGGGTCTGGCAGGCTCCGGGGCAAATGGACTACGGAAGCCGAGAGGGGCCCGTCCGCGCCAAAACCCAAAACGCGCTGCGGCCTCCAGGGACACAGGGGACACAAGTGGCTGTGTGGCTTGCAGTGCCCGACCAGAGGGAGGGAGGTTGTCTGGCTGCTGAGGCGCAGCCGGTGTCAGCCCTTCGGGGAACTGCCCGTGGATGCTTCGGGAATGGGGGCTGCCAACTCAGAACCCCCGTTCCCTGTGGCTGCAGCCAGCCAGGGGGCTCCAGGGTCGGGTGCGCCCGCGGGCCTGGGGGGCTTCTTGCCTGTGTGCAGGGCTTCTACGCACAAGGTGGCACCTCATCCCGGCCCAAGGGTGGTGGCAGAAACCCAGGAGGCGCTCGGGGACTCAGCAGGGCCCGCCCCTGGGGCCAGGGGTCTGGCAGGCTCCGGGGCAAATGGACTACGGAAGCCGAGAGGGGCCCGTCCGCGCCAAAACCCAAAACGCGCTGCGGCCTCCAGGGACACAGGGGACACAAGTGGCTGTGTGGCTTGCAGTGCCCGACCAGAGGGAGGGAGGTTGTCTGGCTGCTGAGGCGCAGCCGGTGTCAGCCCTTCGGGGAACTGCCCGTGGATGCTTCGGGAATGGGGGCTGCCAACTCAGAACCCCCGTTCCCTGTGGCTGCAGCCAGCCAGGGGGCTCCAGGGTCGGGCGCGCCCGCGGGCCTGGGGGGCTTCTTGCCTGTGTGCAGGGCTTCTACGCACAAGGTGGCACCTCATCCCGGCCCAAGGGTGGTGGCAGGAACCCAGGAGGCGCTCGGGGACTCAGCAGGGCCCGCCCCTGCGGCCAGGGGTCTGGCAGGCTCCGGGGGAAAATGGACTACGGAAGCCGAGAGGGGCCCGTCCGCGCCAAAACCCAAAACGCGCTGCGGCCTCCAGGGACACAGGGGACACAAGTGGCTGTGTGGCTTGCAGTGCCCGACCAGAGGGAGGGGAGGTTGTCTGGCTGCTGAGGCGCAGCCGGTGTCAGCCCTTCGGGGAACTGCCCGTGGATGCTTCGGGAATGGGGGCTGCCAACTCAGAACCCCCGTTCCCTGTGGCTGCAGCCAGCCAGGGGGCTCCAGGGTCGGGCGCGCCCGCGGGCCTGGGGGGCTTCTTGCCTGTGTGCAGGGCTTCTACGCACAAGGTGGCACCTCATCCCGGCCCAAGGGTGGTGGCAGGAACCCAGGAGGCGCTCGGGGACTCAGCAGGGCCCGCCCCTGGGGCCAGGGGTCTGGCAGGCTCCGGGGGCAAATGGACTACGGAAGCCGAGAGGGGCCCGTCCGCGCCAAAACCCAAAACGCGCTGCGGCCTCCAGGGACACAGGGGACACAAGTGGCTGTGTGGCTTGCAGTGCCCGACCAGAGGGAGGGGAGGTTGTCTGGCTGCTGAGGCGCAGCCGGTGTCAGCCCTTCGGGGAACTGCCCGTGGATGCTTCGGGAATGGGGGCTGCCAACTCAGAACCCCCGTTCCCTGTGGCTGCAGCCAGCCAGGGGGCTCCAGGTTCGGGCGCGCCCGCGGGCCTGGGGGGCTTCTTGCCTGTGTGCAGGGCTTCTACGCACAAGGTGGCACCTCATCCCGGCCCAAGGGTGGTGGCAGGAACCCAGGAGGCGCTCGGGGACTCAGCAGGGCCCGCCCCTGTGGCCAGGGTTTCTGGCAGGCTCCCGAGCAAATGGACTACGGAAGCCGAGAGGGGCCCGTCCGCGCCAAAACCCAAAACGCGCTGCGGCCTCCAGGGACACAGGGGACACAAGTGGCTGTGTGGCTTGCAGTGCCCGACCAGAGGGAGGGAGGTTGTCTGGCTGCTGAGGCGCAGCCGGTGTCAGCCCTTCGGGGAACTGCCCGTGGATGCTTCGGGAATGGGGGCTGCCAACTCAGAACCCCCGTTCCCTGTGGCTGCAGCCAGCCAGGGGGCTCCAGGGTCGGGCGCGCCCGCGGGCCTGGGGGGCTTCTTGCCTGTGTGCAGGGCTTCTACGCACAAGGTGGCACCTCATCCCGGCCCAAGGGTGGTGGCAGGAACCCAGGAGGCGCTCGGGGACTCAGCAGGGCCCGCCCCTGGGGCCAGGGGTCTGGCAGGCTCCCGGGCAAATGGTCTACGGAAGCCGAGAGGGGCCCGTCCGCGCCAAAACCCAAAACGCGCTGCGGCCTCCAGGGACACAGGGGACACAAGTGGCTGTGTGGCTTGCAGTGCCCGACCAGAGGGAGGGAGGTTGTCTGGCTGCTGAGGCGCAGCCGGTGTCAGCCCTTCGGGGAACTGCCCGTGGATGCTTCGGGAATGGGGGCTGCCAACTCAGAACCCCCGTTCCCTGTGGCTGCAGCCAGCCAGGGGGCTCCAGGGTCGGGCGCGCCCGCGGGCCTGGGGGGCTTCTTGCCTGTGTGCAGGGCTTCTACGCACAAGGTGGCACCTCATCCCGGCCCAAGGGTGGTGGCAGGAAGCCAGGAGGCGCTTGGGAACTCAGCAGGGCCCGCCCCTGGGGCCAGGGGTCTGGCAGGCTCCGGGGGCAAATGGACTACGGAAGCCGAGAGGGGCCCGTCCGCGCCAAAACCCAAAACGCGCTGCGGCCTCCAGGGACACAGGGGACACAAGTGGCTGTGTGGCTTGCAGTGCCCGACCAGAGGGTGGGAGGTTGTCTGGCTGCTGAGGCGCAGCCGGTGTCAGCCCTTCGGGGAACTGCCCGTGGATGCTTCGGGAATGGGGGCTGCCAACTCAGAACCCCCGTTCCCTGTGGCTGCAGCCAGCCAGGGGGCTCCAGGTTCGGGCGCGCCCGCGGGCCTGGGGGGCTTCTTGCCTGTGTGCAGGGCTTCTACGCACAAGGTGGCACCTCATCCCGGCCCAAGGGTGGTGGCAGGAACCCAGGAGGCGCTCAGGGACTCAGCAGGGCCCGCCCCTGGGGCCAGGGGTCTGGCAGGCTCCCGGGCAAATGGACTACGGAAGCCGAGAGGGGCCCGTCCGCGCCAAAACCCAAAACGCGCTGCGGCCTCCAGGGACACAGGGGACACAAGTGGCTGTGTGGCTTGCAGTGCCCGACCAGAGGGAGGGAGGTTGTCTGGCTGCTGAGGCGCAGCCGGTGTCAGCCCTTCGGGGAACTGCCCGTGGATGCTTCGGGAATGGGGGCTGCCAACTCAGAACCCCCGTTCCCTGTGGCTGCAGCCAGCCAGGGGGCTCCAGGGTCGGGCGCGCCCGCGGGCCTGGGGGGCTTCTTGCCTGTGTGCAGGGCTTCTACGCACAAGGTGGCACCTCATCCCGGCCCAAGGGTGGTGGCAGGAAGCCAGGAGGCGCTCGGGAACTCAGCAGGGCCCGCCCCTGGGGCCAGGGGTCTGGCAGGCTCCGGGGGCAAATGGACTACGGAAGCCGAGAGGGGCCCGTCCGCGCCAAAACCCAAAACGCGCTGCGGCCTCCAGGGACACAGGGGACACAAGTGGCTGTGTGGCTTGCAGTGCCCGACCAGAGGGAGGGAGGTTGTCTGGCTGCTGAGGCGCAGCCGGTGTCAGCCCTTCGGGGAACTGCCCCTGGATGCTTCGGGAATGGGGGCTGCCAACTCAGAACCCCCATTCCCTGTGGCTGCAGCCAGCCAGGGGACTCCAGGGTCGGGCGCGCCCGCGGGCCTGGGGGGCTTCTTGCCTGTGTGCAGGGCTTCTACGCACAAGGTGGCACCTCATCCCGGCCCAAGGGTGGTGGCAGAAACCCAGGAGGCGCTCGGGGACTCAGCAGGGCCCGCCCCTGGGGCCAGGGGTCTGGCAGGCTCCGGGGCAAATGGACTACGGAAGCCGAGAGGGGCCCGTCCGCGCCAAAACCCAAAACGCGCTGCGGCCTCCAGGGACACAGGGGACACAAGTGGCTGTGTGGCTTGCAGTGCCCGACCAGAGGGAGGGAGGTTGTCTGGCTGCTGAGGCGCAGCCGGTGTCAGCCCTTCGGGGAACTGCCCGTGGATGCTTCGGGAATGGGGGCTGCCAACTCAGAACCCCCGTTCCCTGTGGCTGCAGCCAGCCAGGGGGCTCCAGGGTCGGGTGCGCCCGCGGGCCTGGGGGGCTTCTTGCCTGTGTGCAGGGCTTCTACGCACAAGGTGGCACCTCATCCCGGCCCAAGGGTGGTGGCAGGAACCCAGGAGGCGCTCGGGGACTCAGCAGGGCCCGCCCCTGGGGCCAGGGGTCTGGCAGGCTCCGGGGCAAATGGACTACGGAAGCCGAGAGGGGCCCGTCCGCGCCAAAACCCAAAACGCGCTGCGGCCTCCAGGGACACAGGGGACACAAGTGGCTGTGTGGCTTGCAGTGCCCGACCAGAGGGAGGGAGGTTGTCTGGCTGCTGAGGCGCAGCCGGTGTCAGCCCTTCGGGGAACTGCCCCTGGATGCTTCGGGAATGGGGGCTGCCAACTCAGAACCCCCGTTCCCTGTGGCTGCAGCCAGCCAGGGGGCTCCAGGGTCGGGCGCGCCCGCGGGCCTGGGGGGCTTCTTGCCTGTGTGCAGGGCTTCTACGCACAAGGTGGCACCTCATCCCGGCCCAAGGGTGGTGGCAGGAACCCAGGAGGCGCTCGGGAATCAGCAGGGCCCGCCCCTGGGGCCAGGGGTCTGGCAGGCTCCGGGGCAAATGGACTACGGAAGCCGAGAGGGGCCCGTCCGCGCCAAAACCCAAAACGCGCTGCGGCCTCCAGGGACACAGGGGACACAAGTGGCTGTGTGGCTTGCAGTGCCCGACCAGAGGGAGGGAGGTTGTCTGGCTGCTGAGGCGCAGCCGGTGTCAGCCCTTCGGGGAACTGCCCGTGGATGCTTCGGGAATGGGGGCTGCCAACTCAGAACCCCCGTTCCCTGTGGCTGCAGCCAGCCAGGGGGCTCCAGGGTCGGGCGCGCCCGCGGGCCTGGGGGGCTTCTTGCCTGTGTGCAGGGCTTCTACGCACAAGGTGGCACCTCATCCCGGCCCAAGGGTGGTGGCAGGAACCCAGGAGGCGCTCGGGGACTCAGCAGGGCCCGCCCCTGGGGCCAGGGGTCTGGCAGGCTCCGGGGCAAATGGACTACGGAAGCCGAGAGGGGCCCGTCCGCGCCAAAACCCAAAACGCGCTGCGGCCTCCAGGGACACAGGGGACACAAGTGGCTGTGTGGCTTGCAGTGCCCGACCAGAGGGAGGGAGGTTGTCTGGCTGCTGAGGCGCAGCCGGTGTCAGCCCTTCGGGGAACTGCCCGTGGATGCTTCGGGAATGGGGGCTGCCAACTCAGAACCCCCGTTCCCTGTGGCTGCAGCCAGCCAGGGGGCTCCAGGGTCGGGCGCGCCCGCGGGCCTGGGGGGCTTCTTGCCTGTGTGCAGGGCTTCTACGCACAAGGTGGCACCTCATCCCGGCCCAAGGGTGGTGGCAGGAACCCAGGAGGCGCTCGGGGACTCAGCAGGGCCCGCCCCTGCGGCCAGGGGTCTGGCAGGCTCCGGGGGAAAATGGACTACGGAAGCCGAGAGGGGCCCGTCCGCGCCAAAACCCAAAACGCGCTGCGGCCTCCAGGGACACAGGGGACACAAGTGGCTGTGTGGCTTGCAGTGCCCGACCAGAGGGAGGGGAGGTTGTCTGGCTGCTGAGGCGCAGCCGGTGTCAGCCCTTCGGGGAACTGCCCGTGGATGCTTCGGGAATGGGGGCTGCCAACTCAGAACCCCCGTTCCCTGTGGCTGCAGCCAGCCAGGGGGCTCCAGGGTCGGGCGCGCCCGCGGGCCTGGGGGGCTTCTTGCCTGTGTGCAGGGCTTCTACGCACAAGGTGGCACCTCATCCCGGCCCAAGGGTGGTGGCAGGAACCCAGGAGGCGCTCGGGGACTCAGCAGGGCCCGCCCCTGGGGCCAGGGGTCTGGCAGGCTCCGGGGGCAAATGGACTACGGAAGCCGAGAGGGGCCCGTCCGCGCCAAAACCCAAAACGCGCTGCGGCCTCCAGGGACACAGGGGACACAAGTGGCTGTGTGGCTTGCAGTGCCCGACCAGAGGGAGGGGAGGTTGTCTGGCTGCTGAGGCGCAGCCGGTGTCAGCCCTTCGGGGAACTGCCCGTGGATGCTTCGGGAATGGGGGCTGCCAACTCAGAACCCCCGTTCCCTGTGGCTGCAGCCAGCCAGGGGGCTCCAGGGTCGGGCGCGCCCGCGGGCCTGGGGGGCTTCTTGCCTGTGTGCAGGGCTTCTACGCACAAGGTGGCACCTCATCCCGGCCCAAGGGTGGTGGCAGGAACCCAGGAGGCGCTCGGGGACTCAGCAGGGCCCGCCCCTGGGGCCAGGGGTCTGGCAGGCTCCCGGGCAAATGGACTACGGAAGCCGAGAGGGGCCCGTCCGCGCCAAAACCCAAAACGCGCTGCGGCCTCCAGGGACACAGGGGACACAAGTGGCTGTGTGGCTTGCAGTGCCCGACCAGAGGGAGGGAGGTTGTCTGGCTGCTGAGGCGCAGCCGGTGTCAGCCCTTCGGGGAACTGCCCGTGGATGCTTCGGGAATGGGGGCTGCCAACTCAGAACCCCCGTTCCCTGTGGCTGCAGCCAGCCAGGGGGCTCCAGGGTCGGGCGCGCCCGCGGGCCTGGGGGGCTTCTTGCCTGTGTGCAGGGCTTCTACGCACAAGGTGGCACCTCATCCCGGCCCAAGGGTGGTGGCAGGAAGCCAGGAGGCGCTCGGGAACTCAGCAGGGCCCGCCCCTGGGGCCAGGGGTCTGGCAGGCTCCGGGGGCAAATGGACTACGGAAGCCGAGAGGGGCCCGTCCGCGCCAAAACCCAAAACGCGCTGCGGCCTCCAGGGACACAGGGGACACAAGTGGCTGTGTGGCTTGCAGTGCCCGACCAGAGGGTGGGAGGTTGTCTGGCTGCTGAGGCGCAGCCGGTGTCAGCCCTTCGGGGAACTGCCCGTGGATGCTTCGGGAATGGGGGCTGCCAACTCAGAACCCCCGTTCCCTGTGGCTGCAGCCAGCCAGGGGGCTCCAGGTTCGGGCGCGCCCGCGGGCCTGGGGGGCTTCTTGCCTGTGTGCAGGGCTTCTACGCACAAGGTGGCACCTCATCCCGGCCCAAGGGTGGTGGCAGGAACCCAGGAGGCGCTCGGGGACTCAGCAGGGCCCGCCCCTGGGGCCAGGGGTCTGGCAGGCTCCCGGGCAAATGGACTACGGAAGCCGAGAGGGGCCCGTCCGCGCCAAAACCCAAAACGCGCTGCGGCCTCCAGGGACACAGGGGACACAAGTGGCTGTGTGGCTTGCAGTGCCCGACCAGAGGGAGGGAGGTTGTCTGGCTGCTGAGGCGCAGCCGGTGTCAGCCCTTCGGGGAACTGCCCGTGGATGCTTCGGGAATGGGGGCTGCCAACTCAGAACCCCCGTTCCCTGTGGCTGCAGCCAGCCAGGGGGCTCCAGGGTCGGGCGCGCCCGCGGGCCTGGGGGGCTTCTTGCCTGTGTGCAGGGCTTCTACGCACAAGGTGGCACCTCATCCCGGCCCAAGGGTGGTGGCAGGAAGCCAGGAGGCGCTCGGGAACTCAGCAGGGCCCGCCCCTGGGGCCAGGGGTCTGGCAGGCTCCGGGGGCAAATGGACTACGGAAGCCGAGAGGGGCCCGTCCGCGCCAAAACCCAAAATGCGCTGCGGCCTCCAGGGACACAGGGGACACAAGTGGCTGTGTGGCTTGCAGTGCCCGACCAGAGGGAGGGAGGTTGTCTGGCTGCTGAGGCGCAGCCGGTGTCAGCCCTTCGGGGAACTGCCCCTGGATGCTTCGGGAATGGGGGCTGCCAACTCAGAACCCCCATTCCCTGTGGCTGCAGCCAGCCAGGGGACTCCAGGGTCGGGCGCGCCCGCGGGCCTGGGGGGCTCTTGCCTGTGTGCAGGGCTTCTACGCACAAGGTGGCACCTCATCCCGGCCCAAGGGTGGTGGCAGAAACCCAGGAGGCGCTCGGGGACTCAGCAGGGCCCGCCCCTGGGGCCCCAGGGGTCTGGCAGCTCCGGGGCAAATGGACTACGGAAGCCGAGAGGGGCCCGTCCGCGCCAAAACCCAAAACGCGCTGCGGCCTCCAGGGACACAGGGGACACAAGTGGCTGTGTGGCTTGCAGTGCCCGACCAGAGGGAGGGAGGTTGTCTGGCTGCTGAGGCGCAGCCGGTGTCAGCCCTTCGGGGAACTGCCCGTGGATGCTTCGGGAATGGGGGCTGCCAACTCAGAACCCCCGTTCCCTGTGGCTGCAGCCAGCCAGGGGGCTCCAGGGTCGGGTGCGCCCGCGGGCCTGGGGGGCTTCTTGCCTGTGTGCAGGGCTTCTACGCACAAGGTGGCACCTCATCCCGGCCCAAGGGTGGTGGCAGGAACCCAGGAGGCGCTCGGGGGACTCAGCAGGGCCCGCCCCTGGGGCAGGGGTCTGGCAGGCTCCGGGGCAAATGGACTACGGAAGCCGAGAGGGGCCCGTCCGCGCCAAAACCCAAAACGCGCTGCGGCCTCCAGGGACACAGGGGACACAAGTGGGCTGTGTGGCTTGCAGTGCCGACAGAGGGAGGGAGGTTGTCTGGCTGCTGAGGCGCAGCCGGTGTCAGCCCTTCGGGGAACTGCCCGTGGATGCTTCGGGAATGGGGGCTGCCAACTCAGAACCCCCGTTCCCTGTGGCTGCAGCCAGCCAGGGGGCTCCAGGGTCGGGCGCGCCCGCGGGCCTGGGGGGCTTCTTGCCTGTGTGCAGGGCTTCTACGCACAAGGTGGCACCCTCATCCCGGCCCAAGGGTGGTGGCAGGAACCCAGGAGGCGCTCGGGAATCAGCAGGGCCCGCCCCTGGGGCCAGGGGTCTGGCAGGCTCCGGGGCAAATGGACTACGGAAGCCGAGAGGGGCCCGTCCGCGCCAAAACCCAAAATGCGCTGCGGCCTCCAGGGACACAGGGGACACAAGTGGCTGCTGTGTGGCTTGCAGTGCCCGACCAGAGGGAGGGAGGTTGTCTGGCTGCTGAGGCGCAGCCGGTGTCAGCCCTTCGGGGAACTGCCCGTGGATGCTTCGGGAATCGGGGCTGCCAACTCAGAACCCCCGTTCCCTGTGGCTGCAGCCAGCCAGGGGGCTCCAGGGTCGGGCGCGCCCGCGGGCCTGGGGGGCTTCTTGCTGTGTGCAGGGCTTCTACGCACAAGGTGGCACCTCATCCCGGCCAAGGGTGGTGGCAGGAACCCAGGAAGCGCTCGGGGACTCAGCAGGGCCCGCCCCTGGGGCCAGGGGTCTGGCAGGCTCCGGGGCAAATGGACTACGGAAGCCGAGAGGGGCCCCGTCCGCGCCAAAACCCAAAACGCGCTGCGGCCTCCAGGGACACAGGGGACACAAGTGGCTGTGTGGCTTGCAGTGCCCGACCAGAGGGAGGGAGGTTGTCTGGCTGCTGAGGCGCAGCCGGTGTCAGCCCTTCGGGGAACTGCCCCTGGATGCTTCGGGAATGGGGGCTGCCAACTCAGAACCCCCGTTCCCTGTGGCTGCAGCCAGCCAGGGGGCTCCAGGGTCGGGCGCGCCCGCGGGCCTGGGGGGCTTCTTGCCTGTGTGCAGGGCTTCTACGCACAAGGTGGCACCTCATCCCGGCCCAAGGGTGGTGGCAGGAACCCAGGAGGCGCTCGGGGACTCAGCAGGGCCCGCCCCTGGGGCCAGGGGTCTGGCAGGCTCCGGGGCAAATGGACTACGGAAGCCGAGAGGGGCCCGTCCGCGCCAAAACCCAAAACGCGCTGCGGCCTCAGGGACACAGGGGACACAAGTGGCTGTGTGGCTTGCAGTGCCCGACCAGAGGGAGGGAGGTTGTCTGGCTGCTGAGGCGCAGCCGGTGTCAGCCCTTCGGGGAACTGCCCCTGGATGCTTCGGGAATGGGGGCTGCCAACTCAGAACCCCCGTTCCCTGTGGCTGCAGCCAGCCAGGGGGCTCCAGGGTCGGGCGCGCCCCCGCGGGCCTGGGGGGCTTCTTGCCTGTGTGCAGGGCTTCTACGCACAAGGTGGCACCTCATCCCGGCCCAAGGGTGGTGGCAGGAACCCAGGAGGCGCTCGGGGACTCAGCAGGGCCCGCCCCTGGGGCCAGGGGTCTGGCAGGCTCCGGGGCAAATGGACTACGGAAGCCGAGAGGGGCCCGTCCGCGCCAAAACCCAAAACGCGCTGCGGCCTCCAGGGACACAGGGGACACAAGTGGCTGGGTGGCTTGCAGTGCCCGACCAGAGGGAGGGAGGTTGTCTGGCTGCTGAGGCGCAGCCGGTGTCAGCCCTTCGGGGAAACTGCCCGTGGATGCTTCGGGAATGGGGGCTGCCAACTCAGAACCCCCGTTCCCTGTGGCTGCAGCCAGCCAGGGGGCTCCAGGGTCGGGCGCGCCCGCGGGCCTGGGGGGCTTCTTGCCTGTGTGCAGGGCTTCTACGCACAAGGTGGCACCTCATCCCGGCCCAAGGGTGGTGGCAGGAACCCAGGAGGCGCTCGGGGACTCAGCAGGGCCCGCCCTGGGGCCAGGGGGTCGGTGGCAGGCTCCGGGGCAAATGGACTACGGAAGCCGAGAGGGGCCCGTCCGCGCCAAAACCCAAAACGCGCTGCGGCCTCCAGGGACACAGGGGACACAAGTGGCTGTGTGGCTTGCAGTGCCCGACCAGAGGGAGGGAGGTTGTCTGGCTGCTGAGGCGCAGCCGGTGTCAGCCCTTCGGGGAACTGCCCGTGGATGCTTCGGGAATGGGGGCTGCCAACTCAGAACCCCCGTTCCCTGTGGCTGCAGCCAGCCAGGGGGCTCCAGGGTCGGGCGCGCCCGCGGGCCTGGGGGGCTTCTTGCCTGTGTGCAGGGCTTCTACGCACAAGGTGGCACCTCATCCCGGCCCAAGGGTGGTGGCAGGAACCAGGAGGCGCTCGGGGACTCAGCAGGGCCCGCCCCTGGGGCCAGGGGTCTGGCAGGCTCCGGGGCAAATGGACTTCGGAAGCCGAGAGGGGCCCGTCCGCGCCAAAACCCAAAACGCGCTGCGGCCTCCAGGGACACAGGGGACACAAGTGGCTGTGTGGCTTGCAGTGCCCGACCAGAGGGAGGGAGGTTGTCTGGCTGCTGAGGCGCAGCCGGTGTCAGCCCTTCGGGGAACTGCCCGTGGATGCTTCGGGAATGGGGGCTGCCAACTCAGAACCCCGTTCCCTGTGGCTGCAGCCAGCCAGGGGGCTCCAGGGTCGGCGCGCCCGCGGGCCTGGGGGGCTTCTTGCCTGTGTGCAGGGCTTCTACGCACAAGGTGGCACCTCATCCCGGCCCAAGGGTGGTGGCAGGAACCAGGAGGCGCTCGGGAATCAGCAGGGCCCGCCCCTGGGGCCAGGGGTCTGGCAGGCTCCGGGGCAAATGGACTACGGAAGCCGAGAGGGGCCCGTCCGCGCCAAAACCCAAAACGCGCTGCGGCCTCCAGGGACACAGGGGACACAAGTGGCTGTGTGGCTTGCAGTGCCCGACCAGAGGGAGGGAGGTTGTCTGGCTGCTGAGGCGCAGCCGGTGTCAGCCCTTCGGGGAACTGCCCGTGGATGCTTCGGGAATCGGGGCTGCCAACTCAGAACCCCCGTTCCCTGTGGCTGCAGCCAGCCAGTGGGCTCCAGGGTCGGGCGCGCCCGCGGGCCTGGGGGGCTTCTTGCCTGTGTGCAGGGCTTCTACGCACAAGGTGGCACCTCATCCCGCCCAAGGGTGGTGGCAGGAACCCAGGAAGCGCTCGGGGACTCAGCAGGGCCCGCCCCTGGGGCCAGGGGTCTGGCAGGCTCCGGGGCAAATGGACTACGGAAGCCGAGAGGGGCCCGTCCGCGCCAAAACCCAAAACGCGCTGCGGCCTCCAGGGACACAGGGGACACAAGTGGCTGTGTGGCTTGCAGTGCCCGACCAGAGGGAGGGAGGTTGTCTGGCTGCTGAGGCGCAGCCGGTGTCAGCCCTTCGGGGAACTGCCCCTGGATGCTTCGGAATGGGGGCTGCCAACTCAGAACCCCCGTTCCCTGTGGCTGCAGCCAGCCAGGGGGCTCCAGGGTCGGGCGCGCCCGCGGGCCTGGGGGGCTTCTTGCCTGTGTGCAGGGCTTCTACGCACGAGGTGGCACCTCATCCCGGCCCAAGGGTGGTGGCAGGAACCCAGGAGGCGCTCGGGGACTCAGCAGGGCCCGCCCTGGGGCCAGGGGTCTGGCAGGCTCCGGGGCAAATGGACTACGGAAGCCGAGAGGGGCCCGTCCGCGCCAAAACCCAAAACGCGCTGCGGCCTCCAGGGACACAGGGGACACAAGTGGCTGTGTGGCTTGCAGTGCCCGACCAGAGGGAGGGAGGTTGTCTGGCTGCTGAGGCGCAGCCGGTGTCAGCCCTTCGGGGAACTGCCCCTGGATGCTTCGGGAATGGGGGCTGCCAACTCAGACCCCCGTTCCCTGTGGCTGCAGCCAGCCAGGGGGCTCCAGGGTCGGGCGCGCCCGCGGGCCTGGGGGGCTTCTTGCCTGTGTGCAGGGCTTCTACGCACGAGGTGGCACCTCATCCCGGCCCAAGGGTGGTGGCAGGAACCCAGGAGGCGCTCGGGGACTCAGCAGGGCCCGCCCCTGGGGCCAGGGGTCTGGCAGGCTCCGGGGCAAATGGACTACGGAAGCCGAGAGGGGCCCGTCCGCGCCAAAACCCAAACGCGCTGCGGCCTCCAGGGACACAGGGACACAAGTGGCTGTGTGGCTTGCAGTGCCCGACCAGAGGGAGGGAGGTTGTCTGGCTTCTGAGGCGCAGCCGGTGTCAGCCCTTCGGGGAACTGCCCCTGGATGCTTCGGGAATGGGGGCTGCCAACTCAGAACCCCCGTTCCCTGTGGCTGCAGCCAGCCAGGGGGCTCCAGGGTCGGGCGCGCCCGCGGGCCTGGGGGGCTTCTTGCCTGTGTGCAGGGCTTCTACGCACAAGGTGGCACCTCATCCCGGCCCAAGGGTGGTGGCAGGAACCCAGGAGGCGCTCGGGGACTCAGCAGGGCCCGCCCCTGGGGCCAGGGGTGTGGCAGGCTCCCGGGCAAATGGACTTCGGAAGCCGAGAGGGGCCCGTCCGCGCCAAAACCCAAAACGCGCTGCGGCCTCCAGGGACACAGGGGACACAAGTGGCTGTGTGGCTTGCAGTGCCCGACCAGAGGGAGGGAGGTTGTCTGGCTGCTGAGGCGCAGCCGTGTCAGCCCTTCGGGGAACTGCCGTGGATGCTTCGGGAATGGGGGCTGCCAACTCAGAACCCCCGTTCCCTGTGGCTGCAGCCAGCCAGGGGGCTCCAGGGTCGGGCACGCCCGCGGGCCTGGGGGGCTTCTTGCCTGTGTGCAGGGCTTCTACGCATAAGGTGGCACCTCATCCCGGCCCAAGGGTGGTGGCAGGAACCCAGGAGGCGCTCGGGGACTCAGCAGGGCCCGCCCCTGGGCCAGGGGTCTGGCAGGCTCCGGGGCAAATGGACTACGGAAACCGAGAGGGGCCCGTCCGCGCCAAAACCCAAAACGCGCTGCGGCCTCCAGGGACACAGGGGACACAAGTGGCTGTGTGGCTTGCAGTGCCCGACCAGAGGGAGGGAGGTTGTCTGGCTGCTGAGGCGCAGCCGGTGTCAGCCCTTCGGGGAACTGCCCGTGGATGCTTCGGGAATGGGGGCTGCCAACTCAGAACCCCCGTTCCCTGTGGCTGCAGCCAGCCAGGGGGCTCCAGGGTCGGGCGCGCCCGCGGGCCTGGGGGGGCTTCTTGCCTGTGTGCAGGGCTTCTACGCACAAGGTGGCACCTCATCCCGGCCCAAGGGTGGTGGCAGGAACCCAGGAGGCGCTCGGGGACTCAGCAGGGCCCGCCCCTGGGGCCAGGGGTCTGGCAGGCTCCGGGGGCAAATGGACTACGGAAGCCGAGAGGGGCCCGTCCGCGCCAAAACCCAAAACGCGCTGCGGCCTCCAGGGACACAGGGGACACAAGTGGCTGGGTGGCTTGCAGTGCCCGACCAGAGGGAGGGAGGTTGTCTGGCTGCTGAGGCGCAGCCGGTGTCAGCCCTTCGGGGAACTGCCCGTGGATGCTTCGGGAATGGGGGCTGCCACTCAGAACCCCCGTTCCCTGTGGCTGCAGCCAGCCAGGGGGCTCCAGGGTCGGGCGCGCCCGCGGGCCTGGGGGGCTTCTTGCCTGTGTGCAGGGCTTCTACGCACAAGGTGGCACCTCATCCCGGCCCAAGGGTGGTGGCAGGAACCCAGGAGGCGCTCGGGGACCTCAGCAGGGCCCGCCCCTGGGGCCAGGGTTCTGGCAGGCTCCGGGGCAAATGGACTACGGAAGCCGAGAGGGGCCCGTCCGCGCCAAAACCCAAAACGCGCTGCGGCCTCCAGGGACACAGGGGACACAAGTGGCTGTGTGCTTGCAGTGCCCGACCAGAGGGAGGGAGGTTGTCTGGCTGCTGAGGCGCAGCCGGTGTCAGCCCTTCGGGAACTGCCCGTGGATGCTTCGGGAATGGGGGCTGCCAACTCAGAACCCCCGTTCCCTGTGGCTGCAGCCAGCCAGGGGGCTCCAGGGGTCGGGCGCGCCCGCGGGCCTGGGGGGCTTCTTGCCTGTGTGCAGGGCTTCTACGCACAAGGTGGCACCTCATCCCGGCCCAAGGGTGGTGGCAGGAACCCAGGAGGCGCTCGGGGACTCAGCAGGGCCCGCCCCTGGGGCCAGGGGTCTGGCAGGCTCCGGGGCAAATGGACTTCGGAAGCCGAGAGGGGCCCGTCCGCGCCAAAACCCAAAACGCGCTGCGGCCTCCAGGGACACAGGGGACACAAGTGGCTGTGTGGCTTGCAGTGCCCGACCAGAGGGAGGGAGGTTGTCTGGCTGCTGAGGCGCAGCCGGTGTCAGCCCTTCGGGGAACTGCCCGTGGATGCTTCGGGAATGGGGGCTGCCAACTCAGAACCCCGTTCCCTGTGGCTGCAGCCAGCCAGGGGGCTCCAGGGTCGGGCATGCCCGCGGGCCTGGGGGGCTTCTTGCCTGTGTGCAGGGCTTCTACGCACAAGGTGGCACCTCATCCCGGCCCAAGGGTGGTGGCAGGAACCCAGGAGGCGCTCGGGAATCAGCAGGGCCCGCCCCTGGGGCCAGGGGTCTGGCAGGCTCCGGGCAAATGGACTACGGAAGCCGAGAGGGGCCCGTCCGCGCCAAAACCCAAAACGCGCTGCGGCCTCCAGGGACACAGGGGACACAAGTGGCTGTGTGGCTTGCAGTGCCCGACCAGAGGGAGGGAGGTTGTCTGCTGCTGAGGCGCAGCCGGTGTCAGCCCTTCGGGGAACTGCCCGTGGATGCTTCGGAATCGGGGCTGCCAACTCAGAACCCCCGTTCCCTGTGGCTGCAGCCAGCCAGGGGGGCTCCAGGGTCGGGCGCGCCCGCGGGCCTGGGGGGCTTCTTGCCTGTGTGCAGGCTTCTACGCACAAGGTGGCACCTCATCCCGGCCCAAGGGTGGTGCAGGAACCCAGGAAGCGCTCGGGGACTCAGCAGGGCCCGCCCCTGGGGCCAGGGGTCTGGCAGGCTCCGGGGCAAATGGACTACGGAAGCCGAGAGGGCCCGTCCGCGCCAAAACCCAAAACGCGCTGCGGCCTCCAGGGACACAGGGGACACAAGTGGCTGTGTGGCTTGCAGTGCCCGACCAGAGGGAGGGAGGTTGTCTGGCTGCTGAGGCGCAGCCGGTGTCAGCCCTTCGGGGAACTGCCCCTGGATGCTTCGGGAATGGGGGCTGCCAACTCAGAACCCCCGTTCCCTGTGGCTGCAGCCAGCCAGGGGGCTCCAGGGTCGGGCGCGCCGCGGGCCTGGGGGGCTTCTTGCCTGTGTGCAGGGCTTCTACGCACGAGGTGGCACCTCATCCCGGCCCAAGGGTGGTGGCAGGAACCCAGGAGGCGCTCGGGGACTCAGCAGGGCCGCCCTGGGGCCAGGGGTCTGGCAGGCTCCGGGGCAAATGGACTACGGAAGCCGAGAGGGGCCCGTCCGCGCCAAAACCCAAAACGCGCTGCGCCTCCAGGGACACAGGGGACACAAGTGGCTGTGTGGCTTGCAGTGCCCGACCAGAGGGAGGGAGGTTGTCTGGCTGCTGAGGCGCAGCCGGTGTCAGCCCTTCGGGGAACTGCCCCTGGATGCTTCGGGAATGGGGGCTGCCAACTCAGAACCCCCCGTTCCCTGTGGCTGCAGCCAGCCAGGGGGCTCCAGGGTCGGGCGCGCCCGCGGGCCTGGGGGGCTTCTTGCCCTGTGTGCAGGGCTTCTACGCACAAGGTGGCACCTCATCCCGGCCCAAGGGGTGGTGGCAGGAACCCAGGAGGCGCTCGGGGACTCAGCAGGGGCCCGCCCCTGGGGCCAGGGTCTGGCAGGCTCCGGGGCAAATGGACTACGGAAGCCGAGAGGGGCCCGTCCGCGCCAAAACCCAAAACGCGCTGCGGCCTCCAGGGACACAGGGGACACAAGTGGCTGTGTGGCTGCAGTGCCCGACTAGAGGGAGGGAGGTTGTCTGACTTCTGAGGCGCAGCCGGTGTCAGCCCTTCGGGGAACTGCCCCTGGATGCTTCGGGAATGGGGGCTGCCAACTCAGAACCCCCGTTCCCTGTGGCTGCAGCCAGCCAGGGGGCTCCAGGGTCGGGCGCGCCCGCGGGCCTGGGGGGCTTCTTGCCTGTGTGCAGGGCTTCTACGCACAAGGTGGCACCTCATCCCGGCCCAAGGGTGGTGGCAGGAACCCAGGAGGCGCTCGGGGACTCAGCTGGGCCCGCCCCTGGGGGCCAGGGGTCTGGCAGGCTCCCGGGCAAATGGACTTCGGAAGCCGAGAGGGGCCCGTCCGCGCCAAAACCCAAAACGCGCTGCGGCCTCCAGGGACACAGGGGACACAAGTGGCTGTGTGGCTTGCAGTGCCCGACCAGAGGGAGGGAGGTTGTCTGGCTGCTGAGGCGCAGCCGGTGTCAGCCCTTCGGGGAACTGCCCGTGATGCTTCGGGAATGGGGGCTGCCAACTCAGAACCCCCGTTCCCTGTGGCTGCAGCCAGCCAGGGGGGCTCCAGGGTCGGGCGCGCCCGCGGGCCTGGGGGGGCTTCTTGCTGTGTGCAGGGCTTCTACGCATAAGGTGGCACCTCATCCCGGCCCAAGGGTGGTGGCAGGAACCCAGGAGGCGCTCGGGGACTCAGCAGGGCCCGCCCCTGGGGCCAGGGTCTGGCAGGCTCCGGGGCAAATGGACTACGGAAACCGAGAGGGGCCCGTCCGCGCCAAAACCCAAAACGCGCTGCGGCCCTCCAGGGACACAGGGGACACAAGTGGCTGTGTGGCTTGCAGTGCCCGACCAGAGGGAGGGAGGTTGTCTGGCTGCTGAGGCGCAGCCGGTGTCAGCCCTTCGGGGAACTGCCCGTGGATGCTTCGGGAATGGGGGCTGCCAACTCAGAACCCCCGTTCCCTGTGGCTGCAGCCAGCCAGGGGCTCCAGGGTCTGGGCGCGCCCGCGGGCCTGGGGGGCTTCTTGCCTGTGTGCAGGGCTTCTACGCACAAGGTGGCACCTCATCCCGGCCCAAGGGTGGTGGCAGGAACCCAGGAGGCGCTCGGGGACTCAGCAGGGCCCGCCCCTGGGGCCAGGGGTCTGGCAGGGCTCCGGGGCAAATGGACTACGGAAGCCGAGAGGGGCCCGTCCGCGCCAAAACCCAAAACGCGCTGCGGCCTCCAGGGACACAGGGGACACAAGTGGCTGGGTGGCTTGCAGTGCCCGACCAGAGGGAGGGAGGTTTGTCTGGCTGCTGAGGCGCAGCCGGTGTCAGCCCTTCGGGGAACTGCCCGTGGATGCTTCGGGAATGGGGGCTGCCAACTCAGAACCCCCGTTCCCTGTGGCTGCAGCCAGCCAGGGGGCTCCAGGGTCGGGCGCGCCCGCGGGCCTGGGGGGCTTCTTGCCTGTGTGCAGGGCTTCTACGCACAAGGTGGCACCTCATCCCGGCCCAATGGTGGGTGGCAGGAACCCAGGAGGCGCTCGGGGACTCAGCAGGGCCCGCCCCTGGGGCCAGGGTTCTGGCAGGCTCCGGGGCAAATGACTACGGAAGCCGAGAGGGGCCCGTCCGCGCCAAAACCCAAAATGCGCTGCGGCCTCCAGGGACACAGGGGACACAAGTGGCTGTGTGGCTTGCAGTGCCCGACCAGAGGGAGGGAGGTTGTCTGGCTGCTGAGGCGCAGCCGGTGTCAGCCCTTCGGGGAACTGCCCGTGGATGCTTCGGGAATGGGGGCTGCCAACTCAGAACCCCCGTTCCCTGTGGCTGCAGCCAGCCAGGGGGCTCCAGGGTCGGGCGCGCCCGCGAGCCTGGGGGGCTTCTTGCCTGTGTGCAGGCTTCTACGCACAAGGTGGCACCTCATCCCGGCCCAAGGGTGGTGGCAGGAACCCAGGAGGCGCTCGGGGACTCAGCAGGGCCCGCCCCTGGGGCCAGGGGTCTGGCAGGCTCCGGGGGCAAATGGACTTCGGAAGCCGAGAGGGGCCCGTCCGCGCCAAAACCCAAAACGCGCTGCGGCCTCCAGGGACACAGGGGACACAAGTGGCTGTGTGGCTTGCAGTGCCCGACCAGAGGGAGGGAG
>NW_026909481.1:0-44732 GCF_033115175.1 Lepus europaeus
CAGACAACCTCCCTCCCTCTGGTCGGGCACTGCAAGCCACACAGCCACTTGTGTCCCCTGTGTCCCTGGAGGCCGCAGCGCGTTTTGGGTTTTGGCGCGGACGGGCCCCTCTCGGCTTCCGTAGTCCATTTGCCCCGGAGCCTGCCAGAACCCTGGCCCCAGGGGCAGGCCCTGCTGAGTCCGCGAGCGCCTCCTGGGTTCCTGCCACCACCCTTGGGCCGGGATGAGGTGCCACCTTGTGCGTAGAAGCCCTGCACACAGGCAAGAAGCACCCCAGGCCCGCGGGGCGCGCCCGACCCTGGAGCCCCCTGGCTGGCTGCAGCCACAGGGAACGGGGGTTCTGAGTTGGCAGCCCCCATTCCCGAAGCATCCACGGGCAGCTCCCCGAAGGGCTGACACCGGCTGTGCCTCTGCAGCCAGACAACCTCCCTCCCTCTGGTCGGGCACTGCAAGCCACACAGCCACTTGTGTCCCCTGTGTCCCTGGAGGCCGCAGCGCGTTTTGGGTTTTGGCGCGGACGGGCCCCTCTCGGCTTCCGTAGTCCATTTGCCCCCGGAGCCTGCCAGACCGCTGGCCCCAGGGGCGGGCCCTGCTGAGTCCCCGAGCACCTCCTGGGTTCCTGCCAGCACCCTTGGGCCGGGATGAGGTGCCACCTTGTGCGTAGAAGCCCTGCACACAGGCAAGAAGCCCCCCAGGCCCGCGGGCGCGCCCGACCCTGGAGCCCCCTGGCTGGCTGCAGCCACAGGGAACGGGGGTTCTGAGTTGGCATCCCCATTCCCGAAGCATCCACGGGCAGTTCCCCTAAGGGCTGACACCGGCTGCGCCTCAGCAGCCAGACAACCTCCCTCCCTCTGGTCGGGCACTGCAAGCCACACAGCCACTTGTGTCCCCTGTGTCCCTGGAGGCCGCAGCGCGTTTTGGGTTTTGGCGCGGACGGGCCCCTCTCGGCTTCCGTAGTCCATTTGCCCTGGAGCCTGCCAGAACCCTGGCCCCAGGGGCAGGCCCTGCTGAGTCCGAGAGCGCCTCCTGGGTTCCTGCCACCACCCTTGGGCCGGGATGAGGTGCCACCTTGTGCGTAGAAGCCCTGCACACAGGCAAGAAGCCCCCCAGGCCCGCGGGCGCGCCCGACCCTGGAGCCCCCTGGCTGGCTGCAGCCACAGGGAACGGGGGTTCTGAGTTGGCAGCCCCCATTCCCGAAGCATCCACGGGCAGCTCCCCGAAGGGCTGACACCGGCTGTGCCTCTGCAGCCAGACAACCTCCCTCCCTCTGGTCGGGCACTGCAAGCCACACAGCCACTTGTGTCCCCTGTGTCCCTGGAGGCCGCAGCGCGTTTTGGGTTTTGGCGCGGACGGGCCCCTCTCGGCTTCCGTAGTCCATTTGCCCCCGGAGCCTGCCAGACCGCTGGCCCCAGGGGCGGGCCCTGCTGAGTCCCCGAGCACCTCCTGGGTTCCTGCCACCACCCTTGGGCCGGGATGAGGTGCCACCTTGTGCGTAGAAGCCCTGCACACAGGCAAGAAGTCCCCCAGGCCCGCGGGCGCGCCCGACCCTGGAGCCCCCTGGCTGGCTGCAGCCACAGGGAACGGGGGTTCTGAGTTGGCAGCCCCCATTCCCGAAGCATCCACGGGCAGTTCCCCGAAGGGCTGACACCGGCTGCGCCTCAGCAGCCAGACAACCTCCCTCCCTCTGGTCGGGCACTGCAAGCCACACAGCCACTTGTGTCCCCTGTGTCCCTGGAGGCCGCAGCGCGTTTTGGGTTTTGGCGCGGACGGGCCCCTCTCAGCTTCCGTAGTCCATTTGCCCCGGAGCCTGCCAGACCCCTGGCCCCAGAGGCGGGCCCTGCTGAGTCCACGAGCGCCTCCTGAGTTCCTGCCACCACCCTTGGGCCGGGATGAGGTGCCACCTTGTGCGTAGAAGCCCTGCACACAGGCAAGAAGCCCCCCAGGCCCGCGGGCGCGCCCGACCCTGGAGCCCCCTGGCTGGCTGCAGCCACAGGGAACGGGGGTTCTGAGTTGGCAGCCCCCATTCCGAAGCATCCACGGGCAGTTCCCCGAAGGGCTGACACCGGCTGCACCTCAGCAGCCAGACAACCTCCCTCCCTCTGGTCGGGCACTGCAAGCCACACAGCCACTTGTGTCCCCTGTGTCCCTGGAGGCCGCAGCGCGTTTTGGGTTTTGGTGCGGACGGGCCGCTCTCGGCTTCCGTTGTCCATTTGCCCCCGGAGCCTGCCAGACCCCTGGCCCCATGGGCGGGCCCTGCTGAGTCCCCAAGCGCCTCCTGGGTTCCTACCACCACCCTTGGGCCGGGATGAAGTGCCACCTTGTGCGTTGAAGCCCTGCACACAGGCAAGAAGCCCCCCAGGCCCGCGGGCGCGCCCGACCCTGGAGCCCCCTGGCTGGCTGCAGCCACAGGGAACGGGGGTTCTGAGTTGGCAGCCCCCATTCCCGAAGCATCCACGGGCAGTTCCCCGAAGGGCTGACACCGGCTGCGCCTCAGCAGCCAGACAACCTCCCTCCCTCTGGTCGGGCACTGCAAGCCACACAGCCACTTGTGTCCCCTGTGTCCCTGGAGGCCGCAGCGCGTTTTGGGTTTTGGCGCGGACGGGCCGCTCTCGGCTTCCGTGGCCCATTGGCCCCCGGAGCCTGCCAGACCCCTGGCCCCAGGGGCAGGCCCTGCTGAGTCCCCGAGCGCCTCCTGAGTTCCTGCCACCACCCTTGGGCCGGATGAGGTGCCACCTTGTGCGTAGAAGCCCTGCACACAGGCAAGAAGCCCCCAGGCCCGCGGGCGCGCCCGACCCTGGAGCCCCCTGGCTGGCTGCAGCCACAGGGAACGGGGGTTCTGAGTTGGCAGCCCCCATTCCCGAAGCATCCACGGGCAGTTCCCCGAAGGGCTGACACCGGCTGCGCCTCAGCAGCCAGACAACCTCCCTCCCTCTGGTCGGGCACTGCAAGCCACACAGCCACTTGTGTCCCCTGTGTCCCTGGAGGCCGCAGCGCGTTTTGGGTTTTGGCACGGACGGGCCCCTCTCGGCTTCCGTAGTCCATTTGCCCTGGAGCCTGCCAGAACTCTGGCCACAGGGGCGGGCCCTGCTGAGTCCGCGAGCGCCTCCTGGGTTCCTGCCACCACCCTTGGGCCGGGATGAGGTGCCACCTTGTGCGTAGAAGCCCTGCACACAGGCAAGAAGCCCCCCAGGCCCGCGGGGCGCGCCCTAACCTGGAGCCCCCTGGCTGGCTGCAGCCACAGGGAACGGGGGTTCTGAGTTGGCAGCCCCCATTCCCGAAGCATCCACGGGCAGTTCCCCGAAGGGCTGACACCGGCTGCGCCTCAGCAGCCAGACAACCTCCCTCCCTCTGGTCGGGCACTGCAAGCCACACAGCCACTTGTGTCCCCTGTGTCCCTGGAGGCCGCAGCGCGTTTTGGGTTTTGGCGCGGACGGGCCCCTCTCGGCTTCCGTAGTCCATTTGCCCCCGGAGCCTGCCAGACCTCTGGCCCCAGGGGCGGGCCCTGCTGAGTCCCGGAGCGCCTCCTGGGTTCCTGCCACCACCCTTGGGCCGGGATGAGGTGCCACCTTGTGCGTAGAAGCCCTGCACACAGGCAAGAAGCCCCCCAGGCCCGCGGGCGCGCCCGACCCTGGAGCCCCCTGACTGGCTGCAGCCACAGGGAACGGGGGTTCTGAGTTGGCAGCCCCCATTCCCGAAGCATCCACGGGCAGTTCCCCGAAGGGCTGACACCGGCTGCGCCTCAGCAGCCAGACAACCTCCCTCCCTCTGGTCGGGCACTGCAAGCCACACAGCCACTTGTGTCCCTGTGTCCCTGGAGGCCGCAGCGCGTTTTGGGTTTTGGCGCGGACGGGCCCCTCTCGGCTTCCGTAGTCCATTGGCCCCCGGAGCCTGCCAGACCCCTGGCCCCAGGGGCGGGCCCTGCTGAGTCCCCGAGCGCCTCCTTAGTTCCTGCCACCACCCTTGGGCCGGGATGAGGTGCCACCTTGTGCGTAGAAGCCCTGCACACAGGCAAGAAGCCCCCCAGGCCCGCGGGCGCGCCCGACCCTGGAGCCCCCTGGCTGGCTGCAGCCACAGGGAACGGGGGTTCTGAGTTGGCATCCCCCATTCCCGAAGCATCCACGGGCAGTTCCCCTAAGGGCTGACACCGGCTGCGCCTCAGCAGCCAGACAACCTCCTCCCTCTGGTCGGGCACTGCAAGCCACACAGCCACTTGTGTCCCCTGTGTCCCTGGAGGCCGCAGCGCGTTTTGGGTTTTGGCGCGGACGGGCCCCTCTCGGCTTCCGTAGTCCATTTGCCCTGGAGCCTGCCAGAACCCTGGCCCCAGGGGCAGGCCCTGCTGAGTCCGCGAGCGCCTCCTGGGTTCCTGCCACCACCCTTGGGCCGGGATGAGGTGCCACCTTGTGCGTAGAAGCCCTGCACACAGGCAAGAAGCACCCCAGGCCCGCGGGCGCGCCCGACCCTGGAGCCCCCTGGCTGGCTGCAGCCACAGGGAACGGGGGTTCTGAGTTGGCAGCCCCCATTCCCGAAGCATCCACGGGCAGCTCCCCGAAGGGCTGACACCGGCTGTGCCTCTGCAGCCAGACAACCTCCCTCCCTCTGGTCGGGCACTGCAAGCCACACAGCCACTTGTGTCCCCTGTGTCCCTGGAGGCCGCAGCGCGTTTTGGGTTTTGGCACGGACGGGCCCCTCTCGGCTTCCGTAGTCCATTTGCCCCCGGAGCCTGCCAGACCGCTGGCCCCAGGGGCGGGCCCTGCTGAGTCCCCGAGCACCTCCTGGGTTCCTGCCACCACCCTTGGGCTGGGATGAGGTGCCACCTTGTGCGTAGAAGCCCTGCACACAGGCAAGAAGTCCCCCAGGCCCGCGGGCGCGCCCGACCCTGGAGCCCCCTGGCTGGCTGCAGCCACAGGGAACGGGCGTTCTGAGTTGGCAGCCCCCATTCCCGAAGCATCCACGGGCAGTTCCCCGAAGGGCTGACACCGGCTGCGCCTCAGCAGCCAGACAACCTCCCTCCCTCTGGTCGGGCACTGCAAGCCACACAGCCACTTGTGTCCCCTGTTTCCCTGGAGGCCGCAGCGTGTTTTGGGTTTTGGCGCGGACGGGCCCCTCTCAGCTTCCGTAGTCCATTTGCCCCGGAGCCTGCCAGACCCCTGGCCCTAGATGCGGGCCCTGCTGAGTCCCCGAGCGCCTCCTGAGTTCCTGCCACCACCCTTGGGCCGGGATGAGGTGCCACCTTGTGCGTAGAAGCCCTGCACACAGGCAAGAAGCCCCTAGGCCCGCGGGCGCGCCCGACCCTGGAGCCCCCTGGCTGGCTGCAGCCACAGGGAACGGGGGTTCTGAGTTGGCAGCCCCCATTCCCGAAGCATCCACGGGCAGTTCCCCGAAGGGCTGACACCGGCTGCGCCTCAGCAGCCAGACAACCTCCCTCCCTCTGGGCGGGCACTGCAAGCCACACAGCCACTTGTGTCCCCTGTGTCCCTGGAGGCCGCAGCGCGTTTTGGGTTTTGGCGCGGACGGGCCCCTCTCGGCTTCCGTAGTCCATTTGACCCGGAGCCTGCCAGAACCCTGGCCCAGAGGTGGCTCTGCTGAGTCCCCGAGCGCCTCCTGAGTTCCTGCCACGACCCTTGGGCCGGGATGAGGTGCCACCTTGTGCGTAGAAGCCCTGCACACAGGCAAGAAGCCCCCCAGGCCCGCGGGCGCGCCCGACCCTGGAGCCCCCTGGCTGGCTGCAGCCACAGGGAACGGGGGTTCTGAGTTGGCAGCCCCCATTCCCGAAGCATCCACGGGCAGCTCCCCGAAGGGCTGACACCGGCTGTGCCTCTGCAGCCAGACAACCTCCCTCCCTCTGGTCGGGCACTGCAAGCCACACAGCCACTTGTGTCCCCTGTGTCCCTGGAGGCCGCAGCGCGTTTTGGGTTTTGGCGCGGACGGGCCCCTCTCGGCTTCCGTAGTACATTTGCCCCCGGAGCCTGCCAGACCCCTGGCCCCAGGGGCGGGCCCTGCTGAGTCCCCGAGCGCCTCCTGGGTTCCTGCCACCACCCTTGTGCCGGGATGTGGTGCCACCTTGTGCGTAGAAGCCCTGCACACAGGCAAGAAGCCCCTAGGCCCGCGGGCGCGCCCGACCCTGGAGCCCCCTGGCTGGCTGCAGCCACAGGGAACGGGGGTTCTGAGTTGGCAGCCCCCATTCCCGAAGCATCCACGGGCAGTTCCCCGAAGGGCTGACACCGGCTGCGCCTCAGCAGCCAGACAACCTCCCTCCCTCTGGTCGGGCACTGCAAGCCACACAGCCACTTGTGTCCCCTTTGTCCCTGGAGGCCGCAGCGCGTTTTGGGTTTTGGCACGGACGGGCCCCTCTCGGCTTCCGTAGTCCATTTGCCCTGGAGCCTGCCAGAACCCTGGCCCCAGGGGCGGGCCCTGCTGAGTCCGCGAGCTCCTCCTGGGTTCCTGCCACCACCCTTGGGCCGGGATGAGGTGCCACCTTGTGCGTAGAAGCCCTGCACACAGGCAAGAAGTCCCCCAGGCCCGCGGGCGCGCCCTAACCTGGAGCCCCCTGGCTGGCTGCAGCCACAGGGAACGGGGGTTCTGAGTTGGCAGCCCCCATTCCCGAAGCATCCACGGGCAGTTCCCCGAAGGGCTGACACCGGCTGCGCCTCAGCAGCCAGACAACCTCCCTCCCTCTGGTCGGGCACTGCAAGCCACACAGCCACTTGTGTCCCCTGTGTCCCTGGAGGCGGCAGCGCGTTTTGGGTTTTGGCGCGGACGGGCCCCTCTCGGCTTCCGTAGTCCATTTGCCCTGGAGCCTGCCAGAACCCTGGCCCCAGGGGCAGGCCCTGCTGAGTCCGCGAGCGCCTCCTGGGTTCCTGCCACCACCCTTGGGCCGGGATGAGGTGCCACCTTGTGCGTAGAAGCCCTGCACACAGGCAAGAAGCCCCCCAGGCCCGCGGGCGCGCCCTAACCTGGAGCCCCCTGGCTGGCTGCAGCCACAGGGAACGGGGGTTCTGAGTTGGCAGCCCCCATTTGCGAAGCATCCACGGGCAGCTCCCCGAAGGGCTGACACCGGCTGTGCCTCTGCAGCCAGACAACCTCCCTCCCTCTGGTCGGGCACTGCAAGCCACACAGCCACTTGTGTCCCCTGTGTCCCTGGAGGCCGCAGCGCGTTTTGGGTTTTGGCGCGGACGGGCCCCTCTCGGCTTCCGTAGTCCATTTGCCCCCGGAGCCTGCCAGACCGCTGGCCCCAGGGGCGGGCCCTGCTGAGTCCCCGAGCACCTCCTGGGTTCCTGCCAGCACCCTTGGGCCGGGATGAGGTGCCACCTTGTGCGTAGAAGCCCTGCACACAGGCAAGAAGCCCCCCAGGCCCGCGGGCGCGCCCGACCCTGGAGCCCCCTGGCTGGCTGCAGCCACAGGGAACGGGGGTTCTGAGTTGGCAGCCCCCATTCCCGAAGCATCCACGGGCAGTTCCCCGAAGGGCTGACACCGGCTGCGCCTCAGCAGCCAGACAACCTCCCTCCCTCTGGTCGGGCACTGCAAGCCACACAGCCACTTGTGTCCCCTGTGTCCCTGGAGGCCGCAGCGCGTTTTGGGTTTTGGCGCGGACGGGCCCCTCTCAGCTTCCGTAGTCCATTTGCCCCGGAGCCTGCCAGACCCCTGGCCCCAGAGGCGGGCCCTGCTGAGTCCCCGAGCGCCTCCTGAGTTCCTGCCACCACCCTTGGGCCGGGATGAGGTGCCACCTTGTGCGTAGAAGCCCTGCACACAGGCAAGAAGCCCCCCAGGCCCGCGGGCGCGCCCGACCCTGGAGCCCCCTGGCTGGCTGCAGCCACAGGGAACGGGGGTTCTGAGTTGGCAGCCCCCATTCCCGAAGCATCCACGGGCAGTTCCCCGAAGGGCTGACACCGGCTGCGCCTCAGCAGCCAGACAACCTCCCTCCCTCTGGTCGGGCACTGCAAGCCACACAGCCACTTGTGTCCCCTGTGTCCCTGGAGGCCGCAGCGCGTTTTGGGTTTTGGCGCGGACGGGCCGCTCTCGGCTTCCGTAGTCCATTTGCCCCCGGAGCCTGCCAGACCCCTGGCCCCATGGGCGGGCCCTGCTGAGTCCCCAAGCGCCTCCTGGGTTCCTACCACCACCCTTGGGCCGGGATGAAGTGCCACCTTGTGCGTAGAAGCCCTGCACACAGGCAAGAAGCCCCCCAGGCCCGCGGGCGCGCCCGACCCTGGAGCCCCCTGGCTGGCTGCAGCCACAGGGAACGGGGGTTCTGAGTTGGCAGCCCCCATTCCCGAAGCATCCACGGGCAGTTCCCCGAAGGGCTGACACCGGCTGCGCCTCAGCAGCCAGACAACCTCCCTCCCTCTGGTCGGGCACTGCAAGCCACACAGCCACTTGTGTCCCCTGTGTCCCTGGAGGCCGCAGCGCGTTTTGGGTTTTGGCGCGGACGGGCCGCTCTCGGCTTCCGTAGTCCATTGGCCCCCGGAGCCTGCCAGACCCCTGGCCCCAGGGGCGGGCCCTGCTGAGTCCCCGAGCGCCTCCTGAGTTCCTGCCACCACCCTTGGGCCGGGATGAGGTGCCACCTTGTGCGTAGAAGCCCTGCACACAGGCAAGAAGCCCCCCAGGCCCGCGGGCGCGCCCGACCCTGGAGCCCCCTGGCTGGCTGCAGCCACAGGGAACGGGGGTTCTGAGTTGGCAGCCCCCATTCCCGAAGCATCCACGGGCAGTTCCCCGAAGGGCTGACACCGGCTGCGCTTCAGCAGCCGGACAACCTCCCTCCCTCTGGTCGGGCACTGCAAGCCACACAGCCACTTGTGTCCCCTGTGTCCCTGGAGGCCGCAGCGCGTTTTGGGTTTTGGCGCGGACGGGCCCCTCTCGGCTTCCGTAGTCCATTTGCCCCCGGAGCCTGCCAGACCCCTGGCCCCATGGGCGGGCCCTGCTGAGTCCCCAAGCGCCTCCTTGGTTCCTACCACCACCCTTGGGCCAGGATGAAGTGCCACCTTGTGCGTAGAAGCCCTGCACACAGGCAAGAAGCCCCTAGGCCCGCAGGCGCGCCCGACCCTGGAGCCCCCTGGCTGGCTGCAGCCACAGGGAACGGGGGTTCTGAGTTGGCAGCCCCCATTCCCGAAGCATCCACGGGCAGTTCCCGAAGGGCTGACACCGGCTGCGCCTCAGCAGCCAGACAACCTCCCTCCCTCTGGTCGGGCACTGCAAGCCACACAGCCACTTGTGTCCCCTGTGTCCCTGGAGGCCGCAGCGCGTTTTGGGTTTTGGCGCGGACGGGCCCCTCTCGGCTTCCGTAGTCCATTTGACCCGGAGCCTGCCAGATCCCTGGCCCAGAGGTGGCCCTGCTGAGTCCCCGAGCGCCTCCTCAGTTCCTGCCACCACCCTTGGGCCGGGATGAGGTGCCACCTTGTGCGTAGAAGCCCTGCACACAGGCAAGAAGCCCCCCAGGCCCGCGGGCACGCCCTAACCTGGAGCCCGCTGGCTGGCTGCAGCCACAGGGAACGGGGGTTCTGAGTTGGCAGCCCCCATTCCCGAAGCATCCACGGGCAGCTCCCCGAAGCGCTGACACCGGCTGTGCCTCAGCAGCCAGACAACCTCCCTCCCTCTGGTCGGGCACTGCAAGCCACACAGCCACTTGTGTCCCCTGTGTCCCTGGAGGCCGCAGCGCGTTTTGGGTTTTGGCGCGGACGGGCCCCTCTCGGCTTCCGTAGTACATTGGCCCCCGGAGCCTGCCAGACCCCTGGCCCCAGGGGCGGGCCCTGCTGAGTCCCCGAGCGCCTCCTGGGTTCCTGCCACCACCCTTGTGCCGGGATGTGGTGCCACCTTGTGCGTAGAAGCCCTGCACACAGGCAAGAAGCCCCTAGGCCCGCGGGCGCGCCCGACCCTGGAGCCCCCTGGCTGGCTGCAGCCACAGGGAACGGGGGTTCTGAGTTGGCAGCCCCCATTCCCGAAGCATCCACGGGCAGTTCCCCGAAGGGCTGACACCGGCTGCGCCTCAGCAGCCAGACAACCTCCCTCCCTCTGGTCGGGCACTGCAAGCCACACAGCCACTTGTGTCCCCTTTGTCCCTGGAGGCCGCAGCGCGTTTTGGGTTTTGGCACGGACGGGCCCCTCTCGGCTTCCGTAGTCCATTTGCCCTGGAGCCTGCCAGAACCCTGGCCCCAGGGGCGGGCCCTGCTGAGTCCGCGAGCTCCTCCTGGGTTCCTGCCACCACCCTTGGGCCGGGATGAGGTGCCACCTTGTGCGTAGAAGCCCTGCACACAGGCAAGAAGCCCCCCAGGCCCGCGGGCGCGCCCTAACCTGGAGCCCCCTGGCTGGCTGCAGCCACAGGGAACGGGGGTTCTGAGTTGGCAGCCCCCATTCCCGAAGCATCCACGGGCAGTTCCCCGAAGGGCTGACACCGGCTGCGCCTCAGCAGCCAGACAACCTCCCTCCCTCTGGTCGGGCACTGCAAGCCACACAGCCACTTGTGTCCCCTGTGTCCCTGGAGGCGGCAGCGCGTTTTGGGTTTTGGCGCGGACGGGCCCCTCTCGGCTTCCGTAGTCCATTTGCCCTGGAGCCTGCCAGAACCCTGGCCCCAGGGGCAGGCCCTGCTGAGTCCGCGAGCGCCTCCTGGGTTCCTGCCACCACCCTTGGGCCGGGATGAGGTGCCACCTTGTGCGTAGAAGCACTGCACACAGGCAAGAAGCCCCCCAGGCCCGCGGGCGCGCCCTAACCTGGAGCCCCCTGGCTGGCTGCAGCCACAGGGAACGGGGGTTCTGAGTTGGCAGCCCCCATTTGCGAAGCATCCACGGGCAGCTCCCCGAAGGGCTGACACCGGCTGTGCCTCTGCAGCCAGACAACCTCCCTCCCTCTGGTCGGGCACTGCAAGCCACACAGCCACTTGTGTCCCCTGTGTCCCTGGAGGCCGCAGCGCGTTTTGGGTTTTGGCGCGGACGGGCCCCTCTCGGCTTCCGTAGTCCATTTGCCCCCGGAGCCTGCCAGACCGCTGGCCCCAGGGGCGGGCCCTGCTGAGTCCCCGAGCACCTCCTGGGTTCCTGCCAGCACCCTTGGGCCGGGATGAGGTGCCACCTTGTGCGTAGAAGCCCTGCACACAGGCAAGAAGCCCCCCAGGCCCGCGGGCGCGCCCGACCCTGGAGCCCCCTGGCTGGCTGCAGCCACAGGGAACGGGGGTTCTGAGTTGGCAGCCCCCATTCCCGAAGCATCCACGGGCAGTTCCCCGAAGGGCTGACACCGGCTGCGCCTCAGCAGCCAGACAACCTCCCTCCCTCTGGTCGGGCACTGCAAGCCACACAGCCACTTGTGTCCCCTGTGTCCCTGGAGGCCGCAGCGCGTTTTGGGTTTTGGGGCGGACGGGCCCCTCTCAGCTTCCGTAGTCCATTTGCCCCGGAGCCTGCCAGACCCCTGGCCCCAGAGGCGGGCCCTGCTGAGTCCCCGAGCGCCTCCTGAGTTCCTGCCACCACCCTTGGGCCGGGATGAGGTGCCACCTTGTGCGTAGAAGCCCTGCACACAGGCAAGAAGCCCCCCAGGCCCGCGGGCGCGCCCGACCCTGGAGCCCCCTGGCTGGCTGCAGCCACAGGGAACGGGGGTTCTGAGTTGGCAGCCCCCATTCCCGAAGCATCCACGGGCAGTTCCCCGAAGGGCTGACACCGGCTGCGCCTCAGCAGCCAGACAACCTCCCTCCCTCTGGTCGGGCACTGCAAGCCACACAGCCACTTGTGTCCCCTGTGTCCCTGGAGGCCGCAGCGCGTTTTGGGTTTTGGCGCGGACGGGCCGCTCTTGGCTTCCGTAGTCCATTTGCCCCCGGAGCCTGCCAGACCCCTGGCCCCATGGGCGGGCCCTGCTGAGTCCCCAAGCGCCTCCTGGGTTCCTACCACCACCCTTGGGCCGGGATGAAGTGCCACCTTGTGCGTAGAAGCCCTGCACACAGGCAAGAAGCCCCCCAGGCCCGCGGGCGCGCCCGACCCTGGAGCCCCCTGGCTGGCTGCAGCCACAGGGAACGGGGGTTCTGAGTTGGCAGCCCCCATTCCCGAAGCATCCACGGGCAGTTCCCCGAAGGGCTGACACCGGCTGCGCCTCAGCAGCCAGACAACCTCCCTCCCTCTGGTCGGGCACTGCAAGCCACACAGCCACTTGTGTCCCCTGTGTCCCTGGAGGCCGCAGCGCGTTTTGGGTTTTGGCGCGGACGGGCCCCTCTCGGCTTCCGTAGTCCATTTGACCCGGAGCCTGCCAGAACCCTGGCCCAGAGTTGGCCCTGCTGAGTCCCCGAGCGCCTCCTCAGTTCCTGCCACCACCCTTGGGCCGGGATGAGGTGCCACCTTGTGCGTAGAAGCCCTGCACACAGGCAAGAAGCCCCCCAGGCCCGCGGGCACGCCCGACCCTGGAGCCCCCTGGCTGGCTGCAGCCACAGGGAACGGGGGTTCTGAGTTGGCAGCCCCCATTCCCGAAGCATCCACGGGCAGCTCCCCGAAGCGCTGACACCGGCTGTGCCTCTGCAGCCAGACAACCTCCCTCCCTCTGGTCGGGCACTGCAAGCCACACAGCCACTTGTGTCCCCTGTGTCCCTGGAGGCCGCAGCGCGTTTTGGGTTTTGGCGCGGACGGGCCCCTCTCGGCTTCCGTAGTACATTTGCCCCCGGAGCCTGCCAGACCCCTGGCCCCAGGGGCGGGCCCTGCTGAGTCCCCGAGCGCCTCCTGGGTTCCTGCCACCACCCTTGTGCCGGGATGTGGTGCCACCTTGTGCGTAGAAGCCCTGCACACAGGCAAGAAGCCCTAGGCCCGCGGGCGCGCCCGACCCTGGAGCCCCCTGGCTGGCTGCAGCCACAGGGAACGGGGGTTCTGAGTTGGCAGCCCCCATTCCCGAAGCATCCACGGGCAGTTCCCCGAAGGGCTGACACCGGCTGCGCCTCAGCAGCCAGACAACCTCCCTCCCTCTGGTCGGGCACTGCAAGCCACACAGCCACTTGTGTCCCCTTTGTCCCTGGAGGCCACAGCGCGTTTTGGGTTTTGGCACGGACGGGCCCCTCTCGGCTTCCGTAGTCCATTTGCCCTGGAGCCTGCCAGAACCCTGGCCCCAGGGGCGGGCCCTGCTGAGTCCGCGAGCTCCTCCTGGGTTCCTGCCACCACCCTTGGGCCGGGATGAGGTGCCACCTTGTGCGTAGAAGCCCTGCACACAGGCAAGAAGCCCCCCAGGCCCGCGGGCGCGCCCCAACCTGGAGCCCCCTGGCTGGCTGCAGCCACAGGGAACGGGGGTTCTGAGTTGGCAGCCCCCATTCCCGAAGCATCCACGGGCAGTTCCCCGAAGGGCTGACACCGGCTGCGCCTCAGCAGCCAGACAACCTCCCTCCCTCTGGTCGGGCACTGCAAGCCACACAGCCACTTGTGTCCCCTTTGTCCCTGGAGGCCGCAGCGCGTTTGGGTTTTGGCGCGGACGGGCCCCTCTCATCTTCCGTAGTCCATTTGCCCCGGAGCCTGCCAGACCCCTGGCCCCAGAGGTGGGCCCTGCTGAGTCCCCGAGTGCCTCCTGAGTTCCTGCCACCACCCTTGGGCCGGGATGAGGTGCCACCTTGTGCGTAGAAGCCCTGCACACAGGCAAGAAGCCCCTAGGCCCGCAGGCGCGCCCGACCCTGGAGCCCCCTGGCTGGCTGCAGCCACAGGGAACGGGGGTTCTGAGTTGGCAGCCCCCATTCCCGAAGCATCCACGGGCAGTTCCCCGATGGGCTGACACCGGCTGCGCCTCAGCAGCCAGACAACCTCCCTCCCTCTGGTCGGGCACTGCAAGACACACAGCCACTTGTGTCCCCTGTGTCCCTGGAGGCCGCAGCGCGTTTTGGGTTTTGGCGCGGACGGGCCCCTCTCGGCTTCCGTAGTCCATTTGACCCGGAGCCTGCCAGAACCCTGGCCCAGAGGTGGCCCTGCTGAGTCCCCGAGCGCCTCCTCAGTTCCTGCCACCACCCTTGGGCCGGGATGAGGTGCCACCTTGTGCGTAGAAGCCCTGCACACAGGCAAGAAGCCCCCCAGGCCCGCGGGCACGCCCTAACCTGGAGCCCCCTGGCTGGCTGCAGCCACAGGGAACGGGGGTTCTGAGTTGGCAGCCCCCATTCCCGAAGCATCCACGGGCAGCTCCCCGAAGCGCTGACACCGGCTGTGCCTCTGCAGCCAGACAACCTCCCTCCCTCTGGTCGGGCACTGCAAGCCACACAGCCACTTGTGTCCCCTGTGTCCCTGGAGGCCGCAGCGCGTTTTGGGTTTTGGCGCGGACGGGCCCCTCTCGGCTTCCGTAGTACATTTGCCCCCGGAGCCTGCCAGACCCCTGGCCCCAGGGGCGGGCCCTGCTGAGTCCCCGAGCGCCTCCTGGGTTCCTGCCACCACCCTTGTGCCGGGATGTGGTGCCACCTTGTGCGTAGAAGCCCTGCACACAGGCAAGAAGCCCCTAGGCCCGCGGGCGCGCCCGACCCTGGAGCCCCCTGGCTGGCTGCAGCCACAGGGAACGGGGGTTCTGAGTTGGCAGCCCCCATTCCCGAAGCATCCACGGGCAGTTCCCCGAAGGGCTGACACCGGCTGCGCCTCAGCAGCCAGACAACCTCCCTCCCTCTGGTCGGGCACTGCAAGCCACACAGCCACTTGTGTCCCCTTTGTCCCTGGAGGCCGCAGCGCGTTTTGGGTTTTGGCACGGACGGGCCCCTCTCGGCTTCCGTAGTCCATTTGCCCTGGAGCCTGCCAGAACCCTGGCCCCAGGGGCGGGCCCTGCTGAGTCCGCGAGCTCCTCCTGGGTTCCTGCCACCACCCTTGGGCCGGGATGAGGTGCCACCTTGTGCGTAGAAGCCCTGCACACAGGCAAGAAGCCCCCCAGGCCCGCGGGCGCGCCCTAACCTGGAGCCCCCTGGCTGGCTGCAGCCACAGGGAACGGGGGTTCTGAGTTGGCAGCCCCCATTCCCGAAGCATCCACGGGCAGTTCCCCGAAGGGCTGACACCGGCTGCGCCTCAGCAGCCAGACAAACTCCCTCCCTCTGGTCGGGCACTGCAAGCCACACAGCCACTTGTGTCCCCTGTGTCCCTGGAGGCGGCAGCGCGTTTTGGGTTTTGGCGCGGACGGGCCCCTCTCGGCTTCCGTAGTCCGTTTGCCCTGGAGCCTGCCAGAACCCTGGCCCCAGGGGCAGGCCCTGCTGAGTCCGCGAGCGCCTCCTGGGTTCCTGCCACCACCCTTGGGCCGGGATGAGGTGCCACCTTGTGCGTAGAAGCACTGCACACAGGCAAGAAGCCCCCCAGGCCCGCGGGCGCGCCCTAACCTGGAGCCCCCTGGCTGGCTGCAGCCACAGGGAACGGGGGTTCTGAGTTGGCAGCCCCCATTTGCGAAGCATCCACGGGCAGCTCCCCGAAGGGCTGACACCGGCTGTGCCTCTGCAGCCAGACAACCTCCCTCCCTCTGGTCGGGCACTGCAAGCCACACAGCCACTTGTGTCCCCTGTGTCCCTGGAGGCCGCAGCGCGTTTTGGGTTTTGGCGCGGACGGGCCCCTCTCGGCTTCCGTAGTCCATTTGCCCCCGGAGCCTGCCAGACCGCTGGCCCCAGGGGCGGGCCCTGCTGAGTCCCCGAGCACCTCCTGGGTTCCTGCCAGCACCCTTGGGCCGGGATGAGGTGCCACCTTGTGCGTAGAAGCCCTGCACACAGGCAAGAAGCCCCCCAGGCCCGCGGGCGCGCCCGACCCTGGAGCCCCCCGGCTAGCTGCAGCCACAGGGAACGGGGGTTCTGAGTTGGCAGCCCCCATTCCCGAAGCATCCACGGGCAGTTCCCCGAAGGGCTGACACCGGCTGCGCCTCAGCAGCCAGACAACCTCCCTCCCTCTGGTCGGGCACTGCAAGCCACACAGCCACTTGTGTCCCCTGTGTCCCTGGAGGCCGCAGCGCGTTTTGGGTTTTGGCGCGGACGGGCCCCTCTCAGCTTCCGTAGTCCATTTGCCCCGGAGCCTGCCAGACCCCTGGCCCCAGAGGCGGGCCCTGCTGAGTCCCCGAGCGCCTCCTGAGTTCCTGCCACCACCCTTGGGCCGGGATGAGGTGCCACCTTGTGCGTAGAAGCCCTGCACACAGGCAAGAAGCCCCCCAGGCCCGCGGGCGCGCCCGACCCTGGAGCCCCCTGGCTGGCTGCAGCCACAGGGAACGGGGGTTCTGAGTTGGCAGCCCCCATTCCCGAAGCATCCACGGGCAGTTCCCCGAAGGGCTGACACCGGCTGCGCCTCAGCAGCCAGACAACCTCCCTCCCTCTGGTCGGGCACTGCAAGCCACACAGCCACTTGTGTCCCCTGTGTCCCTGGAGGCCGCAGCGCGTTTTGGGTTTTGGCGCGGACGGGCCGCTCTCGGCTTCCGTAGTCCATTTGCCCCCGGAGCCTGCCAGACCCCTGGCCCCATGGGCGGGCCCTGCTGAGTCCCCAAGCGCCTCCTGGGTTCCTACCACCACCCTTGGGCCGGGATGAAGTGCCACCTTGTGCGTAGAAGCCCTGCACACAGGCAAGAAGCCCCCCAGGCCCGCGGGCGCGCCCGACCCTGGAGCCCCCTGGCTGGCTGCAGCCACAGGGAACGGGGGTTCTGAGTTGGCAGCCCCCATTCCCGAAGCATCCACGGGCAGTTCCCCGAAGGGCTGACACCGGCTGCGCCTCAGCAGCCAGACAACCTCCCTCCCTCTGGTCGGGCACTGCAAGCCACACAGCCACTTGTGTCCCCTGTGTCCCTGGAGGCCGCAGCGCGTTTTGGGTTTTGGCGCGGACGGGCCGCTCTCGGCTTCCGTAGTCCATTGGCCCCCGGAGCCTGCCAGACCCCTGGCCCCAGGGGCAGGCCCTGCTGAGTCCCCGAGCGCCTCCTGAGTTCCTGCCACCACCCTTGGGCCGGGATGAGGTGCCACCTTGTGCGTAGAAGCCCTGCACACAGGCAAGAAGCCCCCCAGGCCCGCGGGCGCGCCCGACCCTGGAGCCCCCTGGCTGGCTGCAGCCACAGGGAACGGGGGTTCTGAGTTGGCAGCCCCCATTCCCGAAGCATCCACGGGCAGTTCCCCGAAGGGCTGACACCGGCTGCGCTTCAGCAGCCGGACAACCTCCCTCCCTCTGGTCGGGCACTGCAAGCCACACAGCCACTTGTGTCCCCTGTGTCCCTGGAGGCCGCAGCGCGTTTTGGGTTTTGGCGCGGACGGGCCCCTCTCGGCTTCCGTAGTCCATTTGCCCCCGGAGCCTGCCAGACCCCTGGCCCCATGGGCGGGCCCTGCTGAGTCCCCAAGCGCCTCCTTGGTTCCTACCACCACCCTTGGGCCAGGATGAAGTGCCACCTTGTGCGTAGAAGCCCTGCACACAGGCAAGAAGCCCCTAGGCCCGCAGGCGCGCCCGACCCTGGAGCCCCCTGGCTGGCTGCAGCCACAGGGAACGGGGGTTCTGAGTTGGCAGCCCCCATTCCCGAAGCATCCACGGGCAGTTCCCCGAAGGGCTGACACCGGCTGCGCCTCAGCAGCCAGACAACCTCCCTCCCTCTGGTCGGGCACTGCAAGACACACAGCCACTTGTGTCCCCTGTGTCCCTGGAGGCCGCAGCGCGTTTTGGGTTTTGGCGCGGACGGGCCCCTCTCGGCTTCCGTAGTCCATTTGACCCGGAGCCTGCCAGAACCCTGGCCCAGAGGTGGCCCTGCTGAGTCCCCGAGCGCCTCCTCAGTTCCTGCCACCACCCTTGGGCCGGGATGAGGTGCCACCTTGTGCGTAGAAGCCCTGCACACAGGCAAGAAGCCCCCCAGGCCCGCGGGCACGCCCGACCCTGGAGCCCCCTGGCTGGCTGCAGCCACAGGGAACGGGGGTTCTGAGTTGGCAGCCCCCATTCCCGAAGCATCCACGGGCAGCTCCCCGAAGCGCTGACACCGGCTGTGCCTCTGCAGCCAGACAACCTCCCTCCCTCTGGTCGGGCACTGCAAGCCACACAGCCACTTGTGTCCCCTGTGTCCCTGGAGGCCGCAGCGCGTTTTGGGTTTTGGCGCGGACGGGCCCCTCTCGGCTTCCGTAGTACATTTGCCCCCGGAGCCTGCCAGACCCCTGGCCCCAGGGGCGGGCCCTGCTGAGTCCCCGAGCGCCTCCTGGGTTCCTGCCACCACCCTTGTGCCGGGATGTGGTGCCACCTTGTGCGTAGAAGCCCTGCACACAGGCAAGAAGCCCCTAGGCCCGCGGGCGCGCCCGACCCTGGAGCCCCCTGGCTGGCTGCAGCCACAGGGAACGGGGGTTCTGAGTTGGCAGCCCCCATTCCCGAAGCATCCACGGGCAGTTCCCCGAAGGGCTGACACCGGCTGCGCCTCAGCAGCCAGACAACCTCCCTCCCTCTGGTCGGGCACTGCAAGCCACACAGCCACTTGTGTCCCCTTTGTCCCTGGAGGCCGCAGCGCGTTTTGGGTTTTGGCACGGACGGGCCCCTCTCGGCTTCCGTAGTCCATTTGCCCTGGAGCCTGCCAGAACCCTGGCCCCAGGGGCAGGCCCTGCTGAGTCCGCGAGCTCCTCCTGGGTTCCTGCCACCACCCTTGGGCCGGGATGAGGTGCCACCTTGTGCGTAGAAGCCCTGCACACAGGCAAGAAGCCCCCCAGGCCCGCGGGCGCGCCCCAACCTGGAGCCCCCTGGCTGGCTGCAGCCACAGGGAACGGGGGTTCTGAGTTGGCAGCCCCCATTCCCGAAGCATCCACGGGCAGTTCCCCGAAGGGCTGACACCGGCTGCGCCTCAGCAGCCAGACAACCTCCCTCCCTCTGGTCGGGCACTGCAAGCCACACAGCCACTTGTGTCCCCTTTGTCCCTGGAGGCCGCAGCGCGTTTGGGTTTTGGCGCGGACGGGCCCCTCTCATCTTCCGTAGTCCATTTGCCCCGGAGCCTGCCAGACC
Source organism: Lepus europaeus (assembly GCF_033115175.1). Lineage (NCBI taxonomy): Eukaryota > Metazoa > Chordata > Mammalia > Lagomorpha > Leporidae > Lepus > Lepus europaeus. The sequence continues at coordinate 18,867 of NW_026909481.1, forward strand.
CCTGGCCCCAGAGGTGGGCCCTGCTGAGTCCCCGAGTGCCTCCTGAGTTCCTGCCACCACCCTTGGGCCGGGATGAGGTGCCACCTTGTGCGTAGAAGCCCTGCACACAGGCAAGAAGCCCCCCAGGCCCGCGGGCGCGCCCGACCCTGGAGCCCCCTGGCTGGCTGCAGCCACAGGGAACGGGGGTTCTGAGTTGGCAGCCCCCATTCCCGAAGCATCCACGGGCAGTTCCCCGAAGGGCTGACACCGGCTGCGCCTCAGCAGCCAGACAACCTCCCTCCCTCTGGTCGGGCACTGCAAGCCACACAGCCACTTGTGTCCCCTGTGTCCCTGGAGGCCGCAGCGCGTTTTGGGTTTTGGCGCGGACGGGCCCCTCTCGGCTTCCGTAGTCCATTGGCCCCCGGAGCCTGCCAGACCCCTGGCCCCAGGGGCGGGCCCTGCTGAGTCCCCGAGCGCCTCCTGAGTTCCTGCCACCACCCTTGGGCCGGGATGAGGTGCCACCTTGTGCGTAGAAGCCCTGCACACAGGCAAGAAGCCCCCCAGGCCCGCGGGCGCGCCCGACCCTGGAGCCCCCTGGCTGGCTGCAGCCACAGGGAACGGGGGTTCTGAGTTGGCAGCCCCCATTCCCGAAGCATCCACGGGCAGTTCCCCGAAGGGCTGACACCGGCTGCACCTCAGCAGCCAGACAACCTCCCTCCCTCTGGTCGGGCACTGCAAGCCACACAGCCACTTGTGTCCCCTGTGTCCCTGGAGGCCGCAGCGTGTTTTGGGTTTTGGCGCGGACGGGCCGCTCTCGGCTTCCGTAGTCCATTGGCCCCGGAGCCTGCCAGACCCCTTGCCCCAGGGGCGGGCCCTGCTGAGTCCCTGAGTGCCTCCTGAGTTCCTGCCACCACCCTTGGGCCGGGATGTGGTGCCACCTTGTGCGTAGAAGCCCTGCACACAGGCAAGAAGCCCCCCAGGCCCGCGGGCGCGCCCGACCCTGGAGCCCCCTGGCTGGCTGCAGCCACAGGGAACGGGGGTTCTGAGTTGGCAGCCCCCATTCCCGAAGCATCCACGGGCAGTTCCCCGAAGGGCTGACACCGGCTGCGCCTCAGCAGCCAGACAACCTCCCTCCCTCTGGTCGGGCACTGCAAGCCACACAGCCACTTGTGTCCCCTGTGTCCCTGGAGGCCGCAGCGCGTTTTGGGTTTTGGCGCGGACGGGCCCCTCTCAGCTTCCGTAGTACATTTGCCCCGGAGCCTGCCAGACCCCTGGCCCCAGGGGCGGGCCCTGCTGAGTCCCCGAGCGCCTCCTGGGTTCCTGCCACCACCCTTGGGCCGGGATGTGGTGCCACCTTGTGCGTAGAAGCCCTGCACACAGGCAAGAAGCCCCTAGGCCCGCGGGCGCGCCCGACCCTGGAGCCCCCTGGCTGGCTGCAGCCACAGGGAACGGGGGTTCTGAGTTGGCAGCCCCCATTCCCGAAGCATCCACGGGCAGTTCCCCGAAGGGCTGACACCGGCTGCGCCTCAGCAGCCAGACAACCTCCCTCCCTCTGGTCGGGCACTGCAAGCCACACAGCCACTTGTGTCCCCTTTGTCCCTGGAGGCCGCAGCGCGTTTGGGTTTTGGCGCGGACGGGCCCCTCTCGGCTTCCGTAGTCCATTTGCCCCGGAGCCTGCCAGACCCCTGGCCCCAGAGGTGGGCCCTGCTGAGTTCCCGAGCGCCTCCTGAGTTCCTGCCACCACCCTTGGGCCGGGATGAGGTGCCACCTTGTGCGTAGAAGCCCTGCACACAGGCAAGAAGCCCCCCAGGCCCGCGGGCGCGCCCGACCCTGGAGCCCCCTGGCTGGCTGCAGCCACAGGGAACGGGGGTTCTGAGTTGGCAGCCCCCATTCCCGAAGCATCCACGGGCAGTTCCCCGATGGGCTGACACCGGCTGCGCCTCAGCAGCCAGACAACCTCCCTCCCTCTGGTCGGGCACTGCAAGCCACACAGCCACTTGTGTCCCCTGTGTCCCTGGAGGCCGCAGCGCGTTTTGGGTTTTGGCGCGGACGGGCCGCTCTTGGCTTCCGTAGTCCATTTGCCCCCGGAGCCTGCCAGACCCCTTGCCCCAGGGGCGGGCCCTGCTGAGTCCCCAAGCGCCTCCTGGGTTCCTACCACCACCCTTGGGCCGGGATGAAGTGCCACCTTGTGCGTAGAAGCCCTGCACACAGGCAAGAAGCCCCCCAGGCCCGCGGGCGCGCCCGACCCTGGAGCCCCCTGGCTGGCTGCAGCCACAGGGAACGGGGGTTCTGAGTTGGCAGCCCCCATTCCCGAAGCATCCACGGGCAGTTCCCCGAAGGGCTGACACTGGCTGCGCCTCAGCAGCCAGACAACCTCCCTCCCTCTGGTCGGGCACTGCAAGCCACACAGCCACTTGTGTCCCCTGTGTCCCTGGAGGCCGCAGCGCGTTTTGGGGTTTGGCGCGGACGGGCCGCTCTCGGCTTCCGTAGTCCATTGGCCCCCGGAGCCTGCCAGACCCCTGGCCCCAGGGGCAGGCCCTGCTGAGTCCCCGAGCGCCTCCTGAGTTCCTGCCACCACCCTTGGGCCGGGATGAGGTGCCACCTTGTGCGTAGAAGCCCTGCACACAGGCAAGAAGCCCCCCAGGCCCGCGGGCGCGCCCGACCCTGGAGCCCCCTGGCTGGCTGCAGCCACAGGGAACGGGGGTTCTGAGTTGGCAGCCCCCATTCCCGAAGCATCCACGGGCAGTTCCCCGAAGGGCTGACACCGGCTGCGCCTCAGCAGCCAGACAACCTCCCTCCCTCTGGTCGGGCACTGCAAGCCACACAGCCACTTGTGTCCCCTTTGTCCCTGGAGGCCGCAGCGCGTTTTGGGTTTTGGCGCGGACGGGCCCCTCTCGGCTTCCGTAGTCCATTTGCCCCCGGAGCCTGCCAGACCCCTGGCCCCATGGGCCGGCCCTGCTGAGTCCCCAAGCGCCTCCTGGGTTCCTACCACCACCCTTGGGCCGGGATGAAGTGCCACCTTGTGCGTAGAAGCCCTGCACACAGGCAAGAAGCCCCTAGGCCCGCGGGCGCGCCCGACCCTGGAGCCCCCTGGCTGGCTGCAGCCACAGGGAACGGGGGTTCTGAGTTGGCAGCCCCCATTCCTGAAGCATCCACGGGCAGTTCCCCGAAGGGCTGACACCGGCTGCGCCTCAGCAGCCAGACAACCTCCCTCCCTCTGGTCGGGCACTGCAAGCCACACAGCCACTTGTGTCCCCTGTGTCCCTGGAGGCCGCAGCGCGTTTTGGGTTTTGGCGCGGACGGGCCCCTCTCAGCTTCCGTAGTCCATTTGCCCCGGAGCCTGCCAGACCCCTGGCCCCAGAGGCGGGCCCTGCTGAGTCCCCGAGCGCCTCCTGAGTTCCTGCCACCACCCTTGGGCCGGGATGAGGTGCCACCTTGTGCGTAGAAGCCCTGCACACAGGCAAGAAGCCCCCCAGGCCCGCGGGCGCGCCCGACCCTGGAGCCCCCTGGCTGGCTGCAGCCACAGGGAACGGGGGTTCTGAGTTGGCAGCCCCCATTCCCGAAGCATCCACGGGCAGTTCCCCGAAGGGCTGACACCGGCTGCGCCTCAGCAGCCAGACAACCTCCCTCCCTCTGGTCGGGCACTGCAAGCCACACAGCCACTTGTGTCCCCTGTGTCCCTGGAGGCCGCAGCGCGTTTTGGGTTTTGGCGCGGACGGGCCGCTCTCGGCTTCCGTAGTCCATTTGCCCCCGGAGCCTGCCAGACCCCTGGCCCCATGGGCGGGCCCTGCTGAGTCCCCAAGCGCCTCCTGGGTTCCTACCACCACCCTTGGGCCGGGATGAGGTGCCACCTTGTGCGTAGAAGCCCTGCACACAGGCAAGAAGCCCCCCAGGCCCGCGGGCGCGCCCGACCCTGGAGCCCCCTGGCTGGCTGCAGCCACAGGGAATGGGGGTTCTGAGTTGGCAGCCCCCATTCCCGAAGCATCCACGGGCAGTTCCCCGAAGGGCTGACACCGGCTGCGCCTCAGCAGCCAGACAACCTCCCTCCCTCTGGTCGGGCACTGCAAGCCACACAGCCACTTGTGTCCCCTTTGTCCCTGGAGGCCGCAGCGCGTTTTGGGTTTTGGCGCGGACGGGCCCCTCTCGGCTTCCGTAGTCCATTTGCCCCCGGAGCCTGCCAGACCCCTGGCCCCATGGGCCGGCCCTGCTGAGTCCCCAAGCGCCTCCTGGGTTCCTACCACCACCCTTGGGCCGGGATGAAGTGCCACCTTGTGCGTAGAAGCCCTGCACACAGGCAAGAAGCCCCTAGGCCCGCGGGCGCGCCCGACCCTGGAGCCCCCTGGCTGGCTGCAGCCACAGGGAACGGGGGTTCTGAGTTGGCAGCCCCCATTCCTGAAGCATCCACGGGCAGTTCCCCGAAGGGCTGACACCGGCTGCGCCTCAGCAGCCAGACAACCTCCCTCCCTCTGGTCGGGCACTGCAAGCCACACAGCCACTTGTGTCCCCTGTGTCCCTGGAGGCCGCAGCGCGTTTTGGGTTTTGGCGCGGACGGGCCCCTCTCAGCTTCCGTAGTCCATTTGCCCCGGAGCCTGCCAGACCCCTGGCCCCAGAGGCGGGCCCTGCTGAGTCCCCGAGCGCCTCCTGAGTTCCTGCCACCACCCTTGGGCCGGGATGAGGTGCCACCTTGTGCGTAGAAGCCCTGCACACAGGCAAGAAGCCCCCCAGGCCCGCGGGCGCGCCCGACCCTGGAGCCCCCTGGCTGGCTGCAGCCACAGGGAACGGGGGTTCTGAGTTGGCAGCCCCCATTCCCGAAGCATCCACGGGCAGTTCCCCGAAGGGCTGACACCGGCTGCGCCTCAGCAGCCAGACAACCTCCCTCCCTCTGGTCGGGCACTGCAAGCCACACAGCCACTTGTGTCCCCTGTGTCCCTGGAGGCCGCAGCGCGTTTTGGGTTTTGGCGCGGACGGGCCCCTCTCGGCTTCCGTAGTCCATTTGCCCCCGGAGCCTGCCAGACCCCTGGCCCCATGGGCGGGCCCTGCTGAGTCCCCAAGCGCCTCCTGGGTTCCTACCACCACCCTTGGGCCGGGATGAGGTGCCACCTTGTGCGTAGAAGCCCTGCACACAGGCAAGAAGCCCCCCAGGCCCGCGGGCGCGCCCGACCCTGGAGCCCCCTGGCTGGCTGCAGCCACAGGGAACGGGGGTTCTGAGTTGGCATCCCCCATTCCCGAAGCATCCACGGGCAGTTCCCCGAAGGGCTGACACCGGCTGCGCCTCAGCAGCCAGACAACCTCCCTCCCTCTGGTCGGGCACTGCAAGCCACACAGCCACTTGTCCCCTGTGTCCCTGGAGGCCGCAGCGCGTTTTGGGTTTTGGCGCGGATGGGCCCCTCTCGGCTTCCGTAGTCCATTTGCCCCGGAGCCTGCCAGACCCCTTGCCCCAGGGGCGGGCCCTGCTGAGTCCCCGAGTGCCTCCTGAGTTCCTGCCACCACCCTTGTGCCGGGATGTGGTGCCACCTTGTGCGTAGAAGCCCTGCACACAGGCAAGAAGCCCCCCAGGCCCGCGGGCGCGCCCGACCCTGGAGCCCCCTGGCTGGCTGCAGCCACAGGGAACGGGGGTTCTGAGTTGGCAGCCCCCATTCCCGAAGCATCCACGGGCAGTTCCCCGAAGGGCTGACACCGGCTGCGCTTCAGCAGCCGGACAACCTCCCTCCCTCTGGTCGGGCACTGCAAGCCACACAGCCACTTGTGTCCCCTGTGTCCCTGGAGGCCGCAGCGCGTTTTGGGTTTTGGCGCGGACGGGCCCCTCTCGGCTTCCGTAGTCCATTTGCCCCCGGAGCCTGCCAGACCCCTGGCCCCAGGGGCGGGCCCTGCTGAGTCCCCGAGCGCCTCCTGGGTTCCTGCCACCACCCTTGGGCCGGGATGAGGTGCCACCTTGTGCGTAGAAGCCCTGCACACAGGCAAGAAGTCCCCCAGGCCCGCGGGCGCGCCCGACCCTGGAGCCCCCTGGCTGGCTGCAGCCACAGGGAACGGGGGTTCTGAGTTGGCAGCCCCCATTCCCGAAGCATCCACGGGCAGTTCCCCGAAGGGCTGACACCGGCTGCGCCTCAGCAGCCAGACAACCTCCCTCCCTCTGGTCGGGCACTGCAAGCCACACAGCCACTTGTGTCCCCTGTGTCCCTGGAGGCCGCAGCGCGTTTTGGGTTTTGGCGCGGACGGGCCCCTCTCGGCTTCCGTAGTCCATTTGACCCGGAGCCTGCCAGAACCCTGGCCCAGAGGTGGCCCTGCTGAGTCCCCGCGTGCCTCCTGAGTTCCTGCCACCACCCTTGGGCCGGGATGAGGTGCCACCTTGTGCGTAGAAGCCCTGCACACAGGCAAGAAGCCCCCCAGGCCCGCGGGCGCGCCCTAACCTGGAGCCCCCTGGCTGGCTGCAGCCACAGGGAACGGGGGTTCTGAGTTGGCAGCCCCCATTCCCGAAGCATCCACGGGCAGTTCCCCGAAGGGCTGACACCGGCTGCGCCTCAGCAGCCAGACAACCTCCCTCCCTCTGGTCGGGCACTGCAAGCCACACAGCCACTTGTGTCCCCTGTGTCCCTGGAGGCCGCAGCGCGTTTTGGGTTTTGGCGCGGACGGGCCCCTCTCGGCTTCCGTAGTCCATTTGCCCTGGAGCCTGCCAGAACCCTGGCCCCAGGGGCAGGCCCTGCTGAGTCCGCGAGCGCCTCCTGGGTTCCTGCCACCACCCTTGGGCCGGGATGAGGTGCCACCTTGTGCGTAGAAGCCCTGCACACAGGCAAGAAGCCCCCCAGGCCCGCGGGCGCGCCCTAACCTGGAGCCCCCTGGCTGGCTGCAGCCACAGGGAACGGGGGTTCTGAGTTGGCAGCCCCCATTCCCGAAGCATCCACGGGCAGCTCCCCGAAGGGCTGACACCGGCTGTGCCTCTGCAGCCAGACAACCTCCCTCCCTCTGGTCGGGCACTGCAAGCCACACAGCCACTTGTGTCCCCTGTGTCCCTGGAGGCCGCAGCGCGTTTTGGGTTTTGGCGCGGACGGGCCCCTCTCGGCTTCCGTAGTCCATTTTCCCCCGGAGCCTGCCAGACCGCTGGCCCCAGGGGCGGGCCCTGCTGAGTCCCCGAGCGCCTCCTGGGTTCCTGCCACCACCTTTAGGCCGGGATGAGGTGCCACCTTGTGCGTAGAAGCCCTGCACACAGGCAAGAAGTCCCCCAGGCCCGCGGGCGCGCCCGACCCTGGAGCCCCCTGGCTGGCTGCAGCCACAGGGAACGGGGGTTCTGAGTTGGCAGCCCCCATTCCCGAAGCATCCACGGGCAGTTCCCCGAAGGGCTGACACCGGCTGCGCCTCAGCAGCCAGACAACCTCCCTCCCTCTGGTCGGGCACTGCAAGCCACACATCCACTTGTGTCCCCTGTGTCCCTGGAGGCCGCAGCGCGTTTTGGGTTTTGGCGCGGACGGGCCCCTCTCAGATTCCGTAGTCCATTTGCCCCAGAGCCTGCCAGACCCCTCGCCCCAGAGGCGGGCCCTCCTGAGTCCCCGAGCGCCTCCTGAGTTCCTGCCACCACCCTTGGGCCGGGATGAGGTGCCACCTTGTGCGTAGAAGCCCTGCACACAGGCAAGAAGCCCCCCAGGCCCGCGGGCGCGCCCGACCCTGGAGCCCCCTGGCTGGCTGCAGCCACAGGGAACGGGGGTTCTGAGTTGGCAGCCCCCATTCCCGAAGCATCCACGGGCAGTTCCCCGAAGGGCTGACACCGGCTGCGCCTCAGCAGCCAGACAACCTCCCTCCCTCTGGTCGGGCACTGCAAGACACACAGCCACTTGTGTCCCCTGTGTCCCTGGAGGCCGCAGCGCGTTTTGGGTTTTGGCGCGGACGGGCCGCTCTCGGCTTCCGTAGTCCATTTGCCCCCGGAGCCTGCCAGACCCCTGGCCCCATGGGCGTGCCCTGCTGAGTCCCCAAGCGCCTCCTGGGTTCCTACCACCACCCTTGGGCCGGGATGAAGTGCCACCTTGTGCGTAGAAGCCCTGCACACAGGCAAGAAGCCCCCCAGGCCCGCGGGCGCGCCCGACCCTGGAGCCCCCTGGCTGGCTGCAGCCACAGGGAACGGGGGTTCTGAGTTGGCAGCCCCCATTCCCGAAGCATCCACGGGCAGTTCCCCGAAGGGCTGACACCGGCTGCGCCTCAGCAGCCAGACAACCTCCCTCCCTCTGGTCGGGCACTGCAAGCCACACAGCCACTTGTGTCCCCTGTGTCCCTGGAGGCCGCAGCGCGTTTTGGGTTTTGGCGCGGACGGGCCGCTCTCGGCTTCCGTAGTCCATTGGCCCCCGGAGCCTGCCAGACCCCTGGCCCCAGGGGCAGGCCCTGCTGAGTCCCCGAGCGCCTCCTGAGTTCCTGCCACCACCCTTGGGCCGGGATGAGGTGCCACCTTGTGCGTAGAAGCCCTGCACACAGGCAAGAAGCCCCCCAGGCCCGCGGGCGCGCCCGACCCTGGAGCCCCCTGGCTGGCTGCAGCCACAGGGAACGGGGGTTCTGAGTTGGCAGCCCCCATTCCCGAAGCATCCACGGGCAGTTCCCCGAAGGGCTGACACCGGCTGCGCTTCAGCAGCCGGACAACCTCCCTCCCTCTGGTCGGGAACTGCAAGCCACACAGCCACTTGTGTCCCCTGTGTCCCTGGAGGCCGCAGCGCGTTTTGGGTTTTGGCGCGGACGGGCCCCTCTCGGCTTCCGTAGTCCATTTGCCCCCGGAGCCTGCCAGACCCCTGGCCCCATGGGCGGGCCCTGCTGAGTCCCCAAGCGCCTCCTGGGTTCCTACCACCACCCTTGGGCCGGGATGAAGTGCCACCTTGTGCGTAGAAGCCCTGCACACAGGCAAGAAGCCCCTAGGCCCGCAGGCGCGCCCGACCCTGGAGCCCCCTGGCTGGCTGCAGCCACAGGGAACGGGGGTTCTGAGTTGGCAGCCCCCATTCCCGAAGCATCCACGGGCAGTTCCCCGAAGGGCTGACACCGGCTGCGCCTCAGCAGCCAGACAACCTCCCTCCCTCTGGTCGGGCACTGCAAGACACACAGCCACTTGTGTCCCCTGTGTCCCTGGAGGCCGCAGCGCGTTTTGGGTTTTGGCGCGGACGGGCCCCTCTCGGCTTCCGTAGTCCATTTGACCCGGAGCCTGCCAGAACCCTGGCCCAGAGGTGGCCCTGCTGAGTCCCCGAGCGCCTCCTGAGTTCCTGCCACCACCCTTGGGCCGGGATGAGGTGCCACCTTGTGCGTAGAAGCCCTGCACACAGGCAAGAAGCCCCCCAGGCCCGCGGGCGCGCCCTAACCTGGAGCCCCCTGGCTGGCTGCAGCCACAGGGAACGGGGGTTCTGAGTTGGCAGCCCCCATTCCCGAAGCATCCACGGGCAGCTCCCCGAAGGGCTGACACCGGCTGTGCCTCTGCAGCCAGACAACCTCCCTCCCTCTGGTCGGGCACTGCAAGCCACACAGCCACTTGTGTCCCCTGTGTCCCTGGAGGCCGCAGCGCGTTTTGGGTTTTGGCGCGGACGGGCCCCTCTCGGCTTCCGTAGTACATTTGCCCCCGGAGCCTGCCAGACCCCTGGCCCCAGGGGCGGGCCCTGCTGAGTCCCCGAGCGCCTCCTGGGTTCCTGCCACCACCCTTGTGCCGGGATGTGGTGCCACCTTGTGCGTAGAAGCCCTGCACACAGGCAAGAAGCCCCTAGGCCCGCGGGCGCGCCCGACCCTGGAGCCCCCTGGCTGGCTGCAGCCACAGGGAACGGGGGTTCTGAGTTGGCAGCCCCCATTCCCGAAGCATCCACGGGCAGTTCCCCGAAGGGCTGACACCGGCTGCGCCTCAGCAGCCAGACAACCTCCCTCCCTCTGGTCGGGCACTGCAAGCCACACAGCCACTTGTGTCCCCTGTGTCCCTGGAGGCCGCAGCGCGTTTTGGGTTTTGGCACGGACGGGCCCCTCTCGGCTTCCGTAGTCCATTTGCCCTGGAGCCTGCCAGAACCCTGGCCCCAGGGGCGGGCCCTGCTGAGTCCGCGAGCTCCTCCTGGGTTCCTGCCACCACCCTTGGGCCGGGATGAGGTGCCACCTTGTGCGTAGAAGCCCTGCACACAGGCAAGAAGCCCCCCAGGCCCGCGGGCGCGCCCCAACCTGGAGCCCCCTGGCTGGCTGCAGCCACAGGGAACGGGGGTTCTGAGTTGGCAGCCCCCATTCCCGAAGCATCCACGGGCAGTTCCCCGAAGGGCTGACACCGGCTGCGCCTCAGCAGCCAGACAACCTCCCTCCCTCTGGTCGGGCACTGCAAGCCACACAGCCACTTGTGTCCCCTTTGTCCCTGGAGGCCGCAGCGCGTTTGGGTTTTGGCGCGGACGGGCACCTCTCATCTTACGTAGTCCATTTGCCCCGGAGCCTGCCAGACCCCTGGCCCCAGAGGTGGGCCCTGCTGAGTCTCCGAGTGCCTCCTGAGTTCCTGCCACCACCCTTGGGCCGGGATGAGGTGCCACCTTGTGCGTAGAAGCCCTGCACACAGGCAAGAAGCCCCCCAGGCCCGCGGGCGCGCCCTAACCTGGAGCCCCCTGGCTGGCTGCAGCCACAGGGAACGGGGGTTCTGAGTTGGCAGCCCCCATTCCCGAAGCATCCACGGGCAGTTCCCCGAAGGGCTGACACCGGCTGCGCCTCAGCAGCCAGACAACCTCCCTCCCTCTGGTCGGGCACTGCAAGCCACACAGCCACTTGTGTCCCCTGTGTCCCTGGAGGCCGCAGCGCGTTTTGGGTTTTGGCGCGGACGGGCCCCTCTCGGCTACCGTAGTCCATTTGCCCTGGAGCCTGCCAGAACCCTGGCCCCAGGGGCAGGCCCTGCTGAGTCCGCGAGCGCCTCCTGGGTTCCTGCCACCACCCTTGGGCCGGGATGAGGTGCCACCTTGTGCGTAGAAGCCCTGCACACAGGCAAGAAGCCCCCCAGGCCCGCGGGCGCGCCCGACCCTGGAGCCCCCTGGCTGGCTGCAGCCACAGGGAACGGGGGTTCTGAGTTGGCAGCCCCCATTCCCGAAGCATCCACGGGCAGCTCCCCGAAGGGCTGACACCGGCTGTGCCTCTGCAGCCAGACAACCTCCCTCCCTCTGGTCGGGCACTGCAAGCCACACAGCCACTTGTGTCCCCTGTGTCCCTGGAGGCCGCAGCGCGTTTTGGGTTTTGGCGCGGACGGGCCCCTCTCGGCTTCCGTAGTCCATTTGCCCCCGGAGCCTGCCAGACCGCTGGCCCCAGAGGCGGGCCCTGCTGAGTCCCCGAGCACCTCCTGGGTTCCTGCCACCACCCTTGGGCCGGGATGAGGTGCCACCTTGTGCGTAGAAGCCCTGCACACAGGCAAGAAGTCCCCCAGGCCCGCGGGCGCGCCCGACCCTGGAGCCCCCTGGCTGGCTGCAGCCACAGGGAACGGGGGTTCTGAGTTGGCAGCCCCCATTCCCGAAGCATCCACGGGCAGTTCCCCGAAGGGCTGACACCGGCTGCGCCTCAGCAGCCAGACAACCTCCCTCCCTCTGGTCGGGCACTGCAAGCCACACAGCCACTTGTGTCCCCTGTGTCCCTGGAGGCCGCAGCGTGTTTTGGGTTTTGGCGCGGACGGGCCCCTCTCGGCTTCCGTAGTCCATTTGACCCGGAGCCTGCCAGAACCCTGGCCCAGAGGTGGCCCTGCTGAGTCCCCGAGCGCCTCCTGAGTTCCTGCCACCACCCTTGGGCCGGGATGAGGTGCCACCTTGTGCGTAGAAGCCCTGCACACAGGCAAGAAGCCCCCCAGGCCCGCGGGCGCGCCCTAACCTGGAGCCCCCTGGCTGGCTGCAGCCACAGGGAACGGGGGTTCTGAGTTGGCAGCCCCCATTCCCGAAGCATCCACGGGCAGCTCCCCGAAGGGCTGACACCGGCTGTGCCTCTGCAGCCAGACAACCTCCCTCCCTCTGGTCGGGCACTGCAAGCCACACAGCCACTTGTGTCCCCTGTGTCCCTGGAGGCCGCAGCGCGTTTTGGGTTTTGGCGCGGACGGGCCCCTCTCGGCTTCCGTAGTTCATTTGCCCCCGGAGCCTGCCAGACCCCTGGCCCCAGGGGCGGGCCCTGCTGAGTCCCCGAGCGCCTCCTGGGTTCCTGCCACCACCCTTGTGCCGGGATGTGGTGCCACCTTGTGCGTAGAAGCCCTGCACACAGGCAAGAAGCCCCTAGGCCCGCGGGCGCGCCCGACCCTGGAGCCCCCTGGCTGGCTGCAGCCACAGGGAACGGGGGTTCTGAGTTGGCAGCCCCCATTCCCGAAGCATCCACGGGCAGTTCCCCGAAGGGCTGACACCGGCTGCGCCTCAGCAGCCAGACAACCTCCCTCCCTCTGGTCGGGCACTGCAAGCCACACAGCCACTTGTGTCCCCTGTGTCCCTGGAGGCCGCAGCGCGTTTTGGGTTTTGGCACAGACGGGCCCCTCTCGGCTTCCGTAGTCCATTTGCCCTGGAGCCTGCCAGAACCCTGGCCCCAGGGGCGGGCCCTGCTGAGTCCGCGAGCTCCTCCTGGGTTCCTGCCACCACCCTTGGGCCGGGATGAGGTGCCACCTTGTGCGTAGAAGCCCTGCACACAGGCAAGAAGCCCCCCAGGCCCGCGGGCGCGCCCTAACCTGGAGCCCCCTGGCTGGCTGCAGCCACAGGGAACGGGGGTTCTGAGTTGGCAGCCCCCATTCCCGAAGCATCCACGGGCAGCTCCCCGAAGGGCTGACACCGGCTGTGCCTCTGCAGCCAGACAACCTCCCTCCCTCTGGTCGGGCACTGCAAGCCACACAGCCACTTGTGTCCCCTGTGTCCCTGGAGGCCGCAGCGCGTTTTGGGTTTTGGCGCGGACGGGCCCCTCTCGGCTTCCGTAGTACATTTGCCCCCGGAGCCTGCCAGACCCCTGGCCCCAGGGGCGGGCCCTGCTGAGTCCCCGAGCGCCTCCTGGGTTCCTGCCACCACCCTTGTGCCGGGATGTGGTGCCACCTTGTGCGTAGAAGCCCTGCACACAGGCAAGAAGCCCCTAGGCCCGCGGGCGCGCCCGACCCTGGAGCCCCCTGGCTGGCTGCAGCCACAGGGAACGGGGGTTCTGAGTTGGCAGCCCCCATTCCCGAAGCATCCACGGGCAGTTCCCCGAAGGGCTGACACCGGCTGCGCCTCAGCAGCCAGACAACCTCCCTCCCTCTGGTCGGGCACTGCAAGCCACACAGCCACTTGTGTCCCCTGTGTCCCTGGAGGCCGCAGCGCGTTTTGGGTTTTGGCACAGACGGGCCCCTCTCGGCTTCCGTAGTCCATTTGCCCTGGAGCCTGCCAGAACCCTGGCCCCAGGGGCGGGCCCTGCTGAGTCCGCGAGCTCCTCCTGGGTTCCTGCCACCACCCTTGGGCCGGGATGAGGTGCCACCTTGTGCGTAGAAGCCCTGCACACAGGCAAGAAGCCCCCCAGGCCCGCGGGCGCGCCCCAACCTGGAGCCCCCTGGCTGGCTGCAGCCACAGGGAACGGGGGTTCTGAGTTGGCAGCCCCCATTCCCGAAGCATCCACGGGCAGTTCCCCGAAGGGCTGACACCGGCTGCGCCTCAGCAGCCAGACAACCTCCCTCCCTCTGGTCGGGCACTGCAAGCCACACAGCCACTTGTGTCCCCTTTGTCCCTGGAGGCCGCAGCGCGTTTGGGTTTTGGCGCGGACGGGCCCCTCTCATCTTCCGTAGTCCATTTGCCCCGGAGCCTGCCAGACCCCTGGCCCCAGAGGTGGGCCCTGCTGAGTCTCCGAGTGCCTCCTGAGTTCCTGCCACCACCCTTGGGCCGGGATGAGGTGCCACCTTGTGCGTAGAAGCCCTGCACACAGGCAAGAAGCCCCCCAGGCCCGCGGGCGCGCCCGACCCTGGAGCCCCCTGGCTGGCTGCAGCCACAGGGAACGGGGGTTCTGAGTTGGCAGCCCCCATTCCCGAAGCATCCACGGGCAGTTCCCCGAAGGGCTGACACCGGCTGCGCCTCAGCAGCCAGACAACCTCCCTCCCTCTGGTCGGGCACTGCAAGCCACACAGCCACTTGTGTCCCCTGTGTCCCTGGAGGCCGCAGCGCGTTTTGGGTTTTGGCGCGGACGGGCCCCTCTCGGCTTCCGTAGTCCATTGGCCCCCGGAGCCTGCCAGACCCCTGGCCCCAGGGGCGGGCCCTGCTGAGTCCCCGAGCGCCTCCTGAGTTCCTGCCACCACCCTTGGGCCGGGATGAGGTGCCACCTTGTGCGTAGAAGCCCTGCACACAGGCAAGAAGCCCCCCAGGCCCGCGGGCGCGCCCGACCCTGGAGCCCCCTGGCTGGCTGCAGCCACAGGGAACGGGGGTTCTGAGTTGGCAGCCCCCATTCCCGAAGCATCCACGGGCAGTTCCCCGAAGGGCTGACACCGGCTGCGCCTCAGCAGCCAGACAACCTCCCTCCCTCTGGTCGGGCACTGCAAGCCACACAGCCACTTGTGTCCCCTGTGTCCCTGGAGGCCGCAGCGTGTTTTGGGTTTTGGCGCGGACGGGCCCCTCTCGGCTTCGGTAGTCCATTTGCCCCGGAGCCTGCCAGACCCCTTGCCCCAGGGGCGGGCCCTGCTGAGTCCCTGAGTGCCTCCTGAGTTCCTGCCACCACCCTTGGGCCGGGATGTGGTGCCACCTTGTGCGTAGAAGCCCTGCACACAGGCAAGAAGCCCCCCAGGCCCGCGGGCGCGCCCGACCCTGGAGCCCCCTGGCTGGCTGCAGCCACAGGGAACGGGGGTTCTGAGTTGGCAGCCCCCATTCCCGAAGCATCCACGGGCAGTTCCCCGAAGGGCTGACACCGGCTGCGCCTCAGCAGCCAGACAACCTCCCTCCCTCTGGTCGGGCACTGCAAGCCACACAGCCACTTGTGTCCCCTTTGTCCCTGGAGGCCGCAGCGCGTTTTGGGTTTTGGCACGGACGGGCCCCTCTCGGCTTCCGTAGTCCATTTGCCCTGTAGCCTGCCAGAACCCTGGCCCCAGGGGCGGGCCCTGCTGAGTCCGCGAGCTCCTCCTGGGTTCCTGCCACCACCCTTGGGCCGGGATGAGGTGCCACCTTGTGCGTAGAAGCCCTGCACACAGGCAAGAAGCCCCCCAGGCCCGCGGGCGCGCCCTAACCTGGAGCCCCCTGGCTGGCTGCAGCCACAGGGAACGGGGGTTCTGAGTTGGCAGCCCCCATTCCCGAAGCATCCACGGGCAGTTCCCCGAAGGGCTGACACCGGCTGCGCCTCAGCAGCCAGACAACCTCCCTCCCTCTGGTCGGGCACTGCAAGCCACACAGCCACTTGTGTCCCCTGTGTCCCTGGAGGCCGCAGCGCGTTTTGGGTTTTGGCGCGGACGGGCCCCTCTCGGCTTCCGTAGTCCATTTGCCCCCGGAGCCTGCCAGACCCCTGGCCCCAGGGGCGGGCCCTGCTGAGTCCC
Organism: Lepus europaeus; assembly: GCF_033115175.1. Classification (NCBI taxonomy): domain Eukaryota; kingdom Metazoa; phylum Chordata; class Mammalia; order Lagomorpha; family Leporidae; genus Lepus; species Lepus europaeus. Next base: position 34,291 of record NW_026909481.1, read on the forward strand.
CGAGCGCCTCCTGGGTTCCTGCCACCACCCTTGGGCCGGGATGAGGTGCCACCTTGTGCGTAGAAGCCCTGCACACAGGCAAGAAGCCCCCCAGGCCCGCGGGCGCGCCCGACCCTGGAGCCCCCTGACTGCCTGCAGCCACAGGGAACGGGGGTTCTGAGTTGGCAGCCCCCATTCCCGAAGCATCCACGGGCAGTTCCCCGAAGGGCTGACACCGGCTGCGCCTCAGCAGCCAGACAACCTCCCTCCCTCTGGTCGGGCACTGCAAGCCACACAGCCACTTGTGTCCCCTGTGTCCCTGGAGGCCGCAGCGCGTTTTGGGTTTTGGCGCGGACGGGCCCCTCTCGGCTTCCGTAGTCCATTGGCCCCCGGAGCCTGCCAGACCCCTGGCCCCAGGGGCGGGCCCTGCTGAGTCCCCGAGCGCCTCCTGAGTTCCTGCCACCACCCTTGGGCCGGGATGAGGTGCCACCTTGTGCGTAGAAGCCCTGCACACAGGCAAGAAGCCCCCCAGGCCCGCGGGCGCGCCCGACCCTGGAGCCCCCTGGCTGGCTGCAGCCACAGGGAACGGGGGTTCTGAGTTGGCAGCCCCCATTCCCGAAGCATCCACGGGCAGTTCCCCGAAGGGCTGACACCGGCTGCGCCTCAGCAGCCAGACAACCTCCCTCCCTCTGGTCGGGCACTGCAAGCCACACAGCCACTTGTGTCCCCTGTGTCCCTGGAGGCCGCAGCGCGTTTTGGGTTTTGGCGCGGACGGGCCCCTCTCGGCTACCGTAGTCCATTTGCCCTGGAGCCTGCCAGAACCCTGGCCCCAGGGGCAGGCCCTGCTGAGTCCGCGAGCGCCTCCTGGGTTCCTGCCACCACCCTTGGGCCGGGATGAGGTGCCACCTTGTGCGTAGAAGCCCTGCACACAGGCAAGAAGCCCCCCAGGCCCGCGGGCGCGCCCGACCCTGGAGCCCCCTGGCTGGCTGCAGCCACAGGGAACGGGGGTTCTGAGTTGGCAGCCCCCATTCCCGAAGCATCCACGGGCAGCTCCCCGAAGGGCTGACACCGGCTGTGCCTCTGCAGCCAGACAACCTCCCTCCCTCTGGTCGGGCACTGCAAGCCACACAGCCACTTGTGTCCCCTGTGTCCCTGGAGGCCGCAGCGCGTTTTGGGTTTTGGCGCGGACGGGCCCCTCTCGGCTTCCGTAGTCCATTTGCCCCCGGAGCCTGCCAGACCGCTGGCCCCAGAGGCGGGCCCTGCTGAGTCCCCGAGCACCTCCTGGGTTCCTGCCACCACCCTTGGGCTGGGATGAGGTGCCACCTTGTGCGTAGAAGCCCTGCACACAGGCAAGAAGTCCCCCAGGCCCGCGGGCGCGCCCGACCCTGGAGCCCCCTGGCTGGCTGCAGCCACAGGGAACGGGGGTTCTGAGTTGGCAGCCCCCATTCCCGAAGCATCCACGGGCAGTTCCCCGAAGGGTGACACCGGCTGCGCCTCAGCAGCCAGACAACCTCCCTCCCTCTGGTCGGGCACTGCAAGCCACACAGTCACTTGTGTCCCCTGTGTCCCTGGAGGCCGCAGCGCGTTTTGGGTTTTGGCGCGGACGGGCCCCTCTCAGCTTCCGTAGTCCATTTGCCCCGGAGCCTGCCAGACCCCTGGCCCCAGAGGCGGGCCCTGCTGAGTCCCCGAGCGCCTCCTGAGTTCCTGCCACCACCCTTGGGCCGGGATGAGGTGCCACCTTGTGCGTAGAAGCCCTGCACACAGGCAAGAAGCCCCCCAGGCCCGCGGGCGCGCCCGACCCTGGAGCCCCCTGGCTGGCTGCAGCCACAGGGAACGGGGGTTCTGAGTTGGCAGCCCCCATTCCCGAAGCATCCACGGGCAGTTCCCCGAAGGGCTGACACCGGCTGCGCCTCAGCAGCCAGACAACCTCCCTCCCTCTGGTCGGGCACTGCAAGCCACACAGCCACTTGTGTCCCCTGTGTCCCTGGAGGCCGCAGCGTGTTTTGGGTTTTGGCGCGGACGGGCCCCTCTCGGCTTCGGTAGTCCATTTGCCCCGGAGCCTGCCAGACCCCTTGCCCCAGGGGCGGGCCCTGCTGAGTCCCTGAGTGCCTCCTGAGTTCCTGCCACCACCCTTGGGCCGGGATGTGGTGCCACCTTGTGCGTAGAAGCCCTGCACACAGGCAAGAAGCCCCCCAGGCCCGCGGGCGCGCCCGACCCTGGAGCCCCCTGGCTGGCTGCAGCCACAGGGAACGGGGGTTCTGAGTTGGCAGCCCCCATTCCCGAAGCATCCACGGGCAGTTCCCCGAAGGGCTGACACCGGCTGCGCCTCAGCAGCCAGACAACCTCCCTCCCTCTGGTCGGGCACTGCAAGCCACACAGCCACTTGTGTCCCCTTTGTCCCTGGAGGCCGCAGCGCGTTTTGGGTTTTGGCACGGACGGGCCCCTCTCGGCTTCCGTAGTCCATTTGCCCTGTAGCCTGCCAGAACCCTGGCCCCAGGGGCGGGCCCTGCTGAGTCCGCGAGCTCCTCCTGGGTTCCTGCCACCACCCTTGGGCCGGGATGAGGTGCCACCTTGTGCGTAGAAGCCCTGCACACAGGCAAGAAGCCCCCCAGGCCCGCGGGCGCGCCCTAACCTGGAGCCCCCTGGCTGGCTGCAGCCACAGGGAACGGGGGTTCTGAGTTGGCAGCCCCCATTCCCGAAGCATCCACGGGCAGTTCCCCGAAGGGCTGACACCGGCTGCGCCTCAGCAGCCAGACAACCTCCCTCCCTCTGGTCGGGCACTGCAAGCCACACAGCCACTTGTGTCCCCTGTGTCCCTGGAGGCCGCAGCGCGTTTTGGGTTTTGGCGCGGACGGGCCCCTCTCGGCTTCCGTAGTCCATTTGCCCCCGGAGCCTGCCAGACCCCTGGCCCCAGGGGCGGGCCCTGCTGAGTCCCCGAGCGCCTCCTGGGTTCCTGCCACCACCCTTGGGCCGGGATGAGGTGCCACCTTGTGCGTAGAAGCCCTGCACACAGGCAAGAAGCCCCCCAGGCCCGCGGGCGCGCCCGACCCTGGAGCCCCCTGACTGCCTGCAGCCACAGGGAACGGGGGTTCTGAGTTGGCAGCCCCCATTCCCGAAGCATCCACGGGCAGTTCCCCGAAGGGCTGACACCGGCTGCGCCTCAGCAGCCAGACAACCTCCCTCCCTCTGGTCGGGCACTGCAAGCCACACAGCCACTTGTGTCCCCTGTGTCCCTGGAGGCCGCAGCGCGTTTTGGGTTTTGGCGCGGACGGGCCCCTCTCGGCTTCCGTAGTCCATTGGCCCCCGGAGCCTGCCAGACCCCTGGCCCCAGGGGCGGGCCCTGCTGAGTCCCCGAGCGCCTCCTGAGTTCCTGCCACCACCCTTGGGCCGGGATGAGGTGCCACCTTGTGCGTAGAAGCCCTGCACACAGGCAAGAAGCCCCCCAGGCCCGCGGGCGCGCCCGACCCTGGAGCCCCCTGGCTGGCTGCAGCCACAGGGAACGGGGGTTCTGAGTTGGCAGCCCCCATTCCCGAAGCATCCACGGGCAGTTCCCCTAAGGGCTGACACCGGCTGCGCCTCAGCAGCCAGACAACCTCCCTCCCTCTGGTCGGGCACTGCAAGCCACACAGCCACTTGTGTCCCCTGTGTCCCTGGAGGCCGCAGCGCGTTTTGGGTTTTGGCGCGGACGGGCCCCTCTCGGCTACCGTAGTCCATTTGCCCTGGAGCCTGCCAGAACCCTGGCCCCAGGGGCAGGCCCTGCTGAGTCCGCGAGCGCCTCCTGGGTTCCTGCCACCACCCTTGGGCCGGGATGAGGTGCCACCTTGTGCGTAGAAGCCCTGCACACAGGCAAGAAGCCCCCCAGGCCCGCGGGCGCGCCCGACCCTGGAGCCCCCTGGCTGGCTGCAGCCACAGGGAACGGGGGTTCTGAGTTGGCAGCCCCCATTCCCGAAGCATCCACGGGCAGCTCCCCGAAGGGCTGACACCGGCTGTGCCTCTGCAGCCAGACAACCTCCCTCCCTCTGGTCGGGCACTGCAAGCCACACAGCCACTTGTGTCCCCTGTGTCCCTGGAGGCCGCAGCGCGTTTTGGGTTTTGGCGCGGACGGGCCCCTCTCGGCTTCCGTAGTCCATTTGCCCCCGGAGCCTGCCAGACCGCTGGCCCCAGAGGCGGGCCCTGCTGAGTCCCCGAGCACCTCCTGGGTTCCTGCCACCACCCTTGGGCTGGGATGAGGTGCCACCTTGTGCGTAGAAGCCCTGCACACAGGCAAGAAGTCCCCCAGGCCCGCGGGCGCGCCCGACCCTGGAGCCCCCTGGCTGGCTGCAGCCACAGGGAACGGGGGTTCTGAGTTGGCAGCCCCCATTCCCGAAGCATCCACGGGCAGTTCCCCGAAGGGTGACACCGGCTGCGCCTCAGCAGCCAGACAACCTCCCTCCCTCTGGTCGGGCACTGCAAGCCACACAGTCACTTGTGTCCCCTGTGTCCCTGGAGGCCGCAGCGCGTTTTGGGTTTTGGCGCGGACGGGCCCCCTCTCAGCTTCCGTAGTCCATTTGCCCCGGAGCCTGCCAGACCCCTGGCCCCAGAGGCGGGCCCTGCTGAGTCCCCGAGCGCCTCCTGAGTTCCTGCCACCACCCTTGGGCCGGGATGAGGTGCCACCTTGTGCGTAGAAGCCCTGCACACAGGCAAGAAGCCCCCCAGGCCCGCGGGCGCGCCCTAACCTGGAGCCCCCTGGCTGGCTGCAGCCACAGGGAACGGGGGTTCTGAGTTGGCAGCCCCCATTCCCGAAGCATCCACGGGCAGTTCCCCGAAGGGCTGACACCGGCTGCACCTCAGCAGCCAGACAACCTCCCTCCCTCTGGTCGGGCACTGCAAGCCACACAGCCACTTGTGTCCCCTGTGTCCCTGGAGGCCGCAGCGCGTTTTGGGTTTTGGCGCGGACGGGCCGCACTTGGCTTCCGTTGTCCATTTGCCCCCGGAGCCTGCCAGACCCCTGGCCCCATGGGCGGGCCCTGCTGAGTCCCCAAGCGCCTCCTGGGTTCCTACCACCACCCTTGGGCCGGGATGAAGTGCCACCTTGTGCGTAGAAGCCCTGCACACAGGCAAGAAGCCCCCCAGGCCCGCGGGCGCGCCCGACCCTGGAGCCCCCTGGCTGGCTGCAGCCACAGGGAACGGGGGTTCTGAGTTGGCAGCCCCCATTCCCGAAGCATCCACGGGCAGTTCCCCGAAGGGCTGACACCGGCTGCGCCTCAGCAGCCAGACAACCTCCCTCCCTCTGGTCGGGCACTGCAAGCCACACAGCCACTTGTGTCCCCTGTGTCCCTGGAGGCCGCAGCGCGTTTTGGGTTTTGGCGCGGACGGGCCCCTCTCGGCTTCCGTGGTCCATTGGCCCCCGGAGCCTGCCAGACCCCTGGCCCCAGGGGCGGGCCCTGCTGAGTCCCCGAGCACCTCCTGAGTTCCTGCCACCACCCTTGGGCCGGGATGAGGTGCCACCTTGTGCGTAGAAGCCCTGCACACAGGCAAGAAGCCCCCCAGGCCCGCGGGCGCGCCCGACCCTGGAGCCCCCTGGCTGGCTGCAGCCACAGGGAACGGGGGTTCTGAGTTGGCAGCCCCCATTCCCGAAGCATCCACGGGCAGTTCCCCGAAGGGCTGACACCGGCTGCGCCTCAGCAGCCAGACAACCTCCCTCCCTCTGGTCGGGCACTGCAAGCCACACAGCCACTTGTGTCCCCTGTGTCCCTGGAGGCCGCAGCGCGTTTTGGGTTTTGGCACGGACGGGCCCCTCTCGGCTTCCGTAGTCCATTTGCCCCCGGAGCCTGCCAGACCGCTGGCCCCAGGGGCGGGCCCTGCTGAGTCCCCGAGCGCCTCCTGAGTTCCTGCCACCGCCCTTGGGCCGGGATGAGGTGCCACCTTGTGCGTAGAAGCCCTGCACACAGGCAAGAAGTCCCCCAGGCCCGCGGGCGCGCCCGACCCTGGAGCCCCCTGGCTGGCTGCAGCCACAGGGAACGGGGGTTCTGAGTTGGCAGCCCCCATTCCCGAAGCATCCACGGGCAGTTCCCCGAAGGGCTGACACCGGCTGCGCCTCAGCAGCCAGACAACCTCCCTCCCTCTGGTCGGGCACTGCAAGCCACACAGCCACTTGTGTCCCCTGTGTCCCTGGAGGCCGCAGCGTGTTTTGGGTTTTGGCGCGGACGGGCCCCTCTCGGCTTCCGTAGTCCATTTGCCGCGGAGCCTGCCAGACCCCTTGCCCCAGGGGCGGGCCCTGCTGAGTCCCCGAGTGCCTCCTGAGTTCCTGCCACCACCCTTGGCCGGGATGTGGAGCCACCTTGTGCGTAGAAGCCCTGCACACAGGCAAGAAGCCCCCCAGGCCCGCGGGCGCGCCCGACCCTGGAGCCCCCTGGCTGGCTGCAGCCACAGGGAACGGGGGTTCTGAGTTGGCAGCCCCCATTCCAGAAGCATCCACGGGCAGTTCCCCGAAGGGCTGACACCGGCTGCGCCTCAGCAGCCAGACAACCTCCCTCCCTCTGGTCGGGCACTGCAAGCCACACAGCCACTTGTGTCCCCTGTGTCCCTGGAGGCCGCAGCGCGTTTTGGGTTTTGGCGCGGACGGGCCCCTCTCGGCTTCCGTAGTCCATTTGCCCCCGGAGCCTGCCAGACCCCTGGACCCAGGGGCGGGCCCTGCTGAGTCCCCGAGCGCCTCCTGGGTTCCTGCCACCACCCTTGGGCCGGGATGAGGTGCCACCTTGTGCGTAGAAGCCCTGCACACAGGCAAGAAGCCCCCCAGGCCCGCGGGCACGCCCGACCCTGGAGCCCCCTGGCTGGCTGCAGCCACAGGGAACGGGGGTCCTGAGTTGGCAGCCCCCATTCCCGAAGCATCCACGGGCAGTTCCCCGAAGGGCTGACACCGGCTGCGCCTCAGCAGCCAGACAACCTCCCTCCCTCTGGTCGGGCACTGCAAGCCACACAGCCACTTGTGTCCCCTGTGTCCCTGGAGGCCGCAGCGCGTTTTGGGTTTTGGCGCGGACGGGCCCCTCTCAGCTTCCGTAGTCCATTTGCCCCGGAGCCTGCCAGACCCCTGGCCCCAGAGGCGGGCCCTGCTGAGTCCCCGAGCGCCTCCTGAGTTCCTGCCACCACCCTTGGGCCGGGATGAGGTGCCACCTTGTGCGTAGAAGCCCTGCACACAGGCAAGAAGCCCCCCAGGCCCGCGGGCGCGCCCGACCCTAGAGCCCCCTGGCTGGCTGCAGCCACAGGGAACGGGGGTTCTGAGTTGGCAGCCCCCATTCCCGAAGCATCCACGGGCAGTTCCCCGAAGGGCTGACACCGGCTGCGCTTCAGCAGCCGGACAACCTCCCTCCCTCTGGTCGGGAACTGCAAGCCACACAGCCACTTGTGTCCCCTGTGTCCCTGGAGGCCGCAGCGCGTTTTGGGTTTTGGCGCGGACGGGCCCCTCTCGGCTTCCGTAGTCCATTTGCCCCCGGAGCCTGCCAGACCCCTGGCCCCATGGGCGGGCCCTGCTGAGTCCCCAAGCGCCTCCTGGGTTCCTACCACCACCCTTGGGCCGGGATGAAGTGCCACCTTGTGCGTAGAAGCCCTGCACACAGGCAAGAAGCCCCTAGGCCCGCAGGCGCGCCCGACCCTGGAGCCCCCTGGCTGGCTGCAGCCACAGGGAACGGGGGTTCTGAGTTGGCAGCCCCCATTCCCGAAGCATCCACGGGCAGCTCCCCGAAGGGCTGACACCGGCTGTGCCTCTGCAGCCAGACAACCTCCCTCCCTCTGGTCGGGCACTGCAAGCCACACAGCCACTTGTGTCCCCTGTGTCCCTGGAGGCCGCAGCGCGTTTTGGGTTTTGGCGCGGACGGGCCCCTCTCGGCTTCCGTAGTACATTTGCCCCCGGAGCCTGCCAGACCCCTGGCCCCAGGGGCGGGCCCTGCTGAGTCCCCGAGCGCCTCCTGGGTTCCTGCCACCACCCTTGTGCCGGGATGTGGTGCCACCTTGTGCGTAGAAGCCCTGCACACAGGCAAGAAGCCCCTAGGCCCGCAGGCGCGCCCGACCCTGGAGCCCCCTGGCTGGCTGCAGCCACAGGGAATGGGGGTTCTGAGTTGGCAGCCCCCATTCCCGAAGCATCCACGGGCAGTTCCCCGAAGGGCTGACACCGGCTGCGCCTCAGCAGCCAGACAACCTCCCTCCCTCTGGTCGGGCACTGCAAGCCACACAGCCACTTGTGTCCCCTGTGTCCCTGGAGGCCGCAGCGCGTTTTGGGTTTTGGCACGGACGGGCCCCTCTCGGCTTCCGTAGTCCATTTGCCCTGGAGCCTGCCAGAACCCTGGCCCCAGGGGCGGGCCCTGCTGAGTCCGCGAGCTCCTCCTGGGTTCCTGCCACCACCCTTGGGCCGGGATGAGGTGCCACCTTGTGCGTAGAAGCCCTGCACACAGGCAAGAAGCCCCCCAGGCCCGCGGGCGCGCCCCAACCTGGAGCCCCCTGGCTGGCTGCAGCCACAGGGAACGGGGGTTCTGAGTTGGCAGCCCCCATTCCCGAAGCATCCACGGGCAGTTCCCCGAAGGGCTGACACCGGCTGCGCCTCAGCAGCCAGACAACCTCCCTCCCTCTGGTCGGGCACTGCAAGCCACACAGCCACTTGTGTCCCCTTTGTCCCTGGAGGCCGCAGCGCGTTTGGGTTTTGGCGCGGACGGGCCCCTCTCATCTTCCGTAGTCCATTTGCCCCGGAGCCTGCCAGACCCCTGGCCCCAGAGGTGGGCCCTGCTGAGTCTCCGAGTGCCTCCTGAGTTCCTGCCACCACCCTTGGGCCGGGATGAGGTGCCACCTTGTGCGTAGAAGCCCTGCACACAGGCAAGAAGCCCCCCAGGCCCGCGGGCGCGCCCGACCCTGGAGCCCCCTGGCTGGCTGCAGCCACAGGGAACGGGGGTTCTGAGTTGGCAGCCCCCATTCCCGAAGCATCCACGGGCAGTTCCCCGAAGGGCTGACACCGGCTGCGCCTCAGCAGCCAGACAACCTCCCTCCCTCTGGTCGGGCACTGCAAGCCACACAGCCACTTGTGTCCCCTGTGTCCCTGGAGGCCGCAGCGCGTTTTGGGTTTTGGCGCGGACGGGCCCCTCTCGGCTTCCGTAGTCCATTGGCCCCCGGAGCCTGCCAGACCCCTGGCCCCAGGGGCGGGCCCTGCTGAGTCCCCGAGCGCCTCCTGAGTTCCTGCCACCACCCTTGGGCCGGGATGAGGTGCCACCTTGTGCGTAGAAGCCCTGCACACAGGCAAGAAGCCCCCCAGGCCCGCGGGCGCGCCCGACCCTGGAGCCCCCTGGCTGGCTGCAGCCACAGGGAACGGGGGTTCTGAGTTGGCAGCCCCCATTCCCGAAGCATCCACGGGCAGTTCCCCGAAGGGCTGACACCGGCTGCGCCTCAGCAGCCAGACAACCTCCCTCCCTCTGGTCGGGCACTGCAAGCCACACACACCCACTTGTGTCCCCTGTGTCCCTGGAGGCCGCAGCGCGTTTTGGGTTTTGGCGCGGACGGGCCCCTCTCGGCTTCCGTAGTCCATTTGCCCCCGGAGCCTGCCAGACCCCTGGCCCCAGGGGCGGGCCCTGCTGAGTCCCCGAGCGCCTCCTGGGTTCCTGCCACCACCCTTGGGCCGGGATGAGGTGCCACCTTGTGCGTAGAAGCCCTGCACACAGGCAAGAAGCCCCCCAGGCCCGCGGGCGCGCCCGACCCTGGAGCCCCCTGACTGCCTGCAGCCACAGGGAACGGGGGTTCTGAGTTGGCAGCCCCCATTCCCGAAGCATCCACGGGCAGTTCCCCGAAGGGCTGACACCGGCTGCGCCTCAGCAGCCAGACAACCTCCCTCCCTCTGGTCGGGCACTGCAAGCCACACAGCCACTTGTGTCCCCTGTGTCCCTGGAGGCCGCAGCGCGTTTTGGGTTTTGGCGCGGACGGGCCCCTCTCGGCTTCCGTAGTCCATTGGCCCCCGGAGCCTGCCAGACCCCTGGCCCCAGGGGCGGGCCCTGCTGAGTCCCCGAGCGCCTCCTGAGTTCCTGCCACCACCCTTGGGCCGGGATGAGGTGCCACCTTGTGCGTAGAAGCCCTGCACACAGGCAAGAAGCCCCCCAGGCCCGCGGGCGCGCCCGACCCTGGAGCCCCCTGGCTGGCTGCAGCCACAGGGAACGGGGGTTCTGAGTTGGCAGCCCCCATTCCCGAAGCATCCACGGGCAGTTCCCCTAAGGGCTGACACCGGCTGCGCCTCAGCAGCCAGACAACCTCCCTCCCTCTGGTCGGGCACTGCAAGCCACACAGCCACTTGTGTCCCCTGTGTCCCTGGAGGCCGCAGCGCGTTTTGGGTTTTGGCGCGGACGGGCCCCTCTCGGCTACCGTAGTCCATTTGCCCTGGAGCCTGCCAGAACCCTGGCCCCAGGGGCAGGCCCTGCTGAGTCCGCGAGCGCCTCCTGGGTTCCTGCCACCACCCT
>NW_026909482.1:0-44638 GCF_033115175.1 Lepus europaeus
ACATTTATCATTTCTTTGTAATGAACATTAAAAATCTGTCTTCCAGCTATGATAACTTACACCATGCTGTGAATTATAACGACTATTCTGTGTAATAACAGCAGAACTTACTCCTCCTGTCTGGCTGTGATTGTACCGCTAGTTAATCTCTCCTTATTCCCCACCCACCCAATCCACCACAGCTTCAGCTAACAACTATTCTGCTCTCTATTTCTTGGAATTCAGCTTTTTTAGATTCCAAATACATGAGAAGTCATGCAGTATTTGTCTTTCTGTGTCTGATTTATTTTACATATCATCATGATCTCCAGATTTCACCTATGTTGTTGCAGTGGTAGGTTTGGCCCTTTTGTGTCAGAATAATACTCCATTGTGTATATATAACACATTCTTTTAACCACTTATTTACTGATGAACACTTTGGTTGATTACACACCATGTTCATTGTGAGTAGTGCTGTAATAAGCATGAGAGTGTAAGCATATCTTTGATACACTGATTTCATTTTCTTTGGATATACACCCTGTCATTGGATTGTCAGGTATGTATACTTGTTTTCAACTCCATACTGCTTGCCATAGTTATTGTGCTAATTTATATTACCACCAAAGAGTTTCCCTTTCTCCACATTTTCCCCATCATTTGTTATCTTTTGCTTTTTTTGGAGGGGGATGCTGGGGTAAGAAAAGCGGGGAGGTGGAGAATATGCTCTCTACTTCTCCTGTGTATACACAGTGTTTGTGGTTGATCTCTCATTGTTTTGCTTCCTCTAAAATCTTCACATTTGTGAAAAAGGACCCATGTATCAGGAGGGAATTGGCCTACTTAAATGCATCAGACTATCACATCTTTAAAGCCTCTTCAAGACCAGGCGATCCTCTGGAAAAATACTTCATGATCCAATGGTTTCACTTCACAGAAACTTTTTTTTTCTCTAAATTTAACCAGAATGCATTCTATGCCATTTGACCTGCCTGTTCCATTTTTGTATAATTTTGATCACTGATTCTTATCTTTGGTTACTTTTTTCTAAGTGGATATAGTCACTTTGCTCTTAACCAAGTACATATTAGCATGATTACAATAAAAATATACTCACTTTCTTCTCGCAGTGATAATTTTCTCCAGTCATAATTTCCAATTTTCTACTGCTTTCCCATAAGTTATAAAAAATAGTCTGCCAAATTTTTTTCTTATAAAAAACCCAGTAAATCATCTTGAACTATTATATGGCTCAGAATGTGACAAATCCTAAATCACTGCTAGAACATTTTTCCAGTGTAATTTTATATACTAATTTGATTGGCTGTATTTGAGCCCGGATCAAATCCAACTAAGTGAAGCAGATAGTCTCTCAGGTGACAGGTGCTGGGAGTAATAATCACACCAAAAATACGAAGACTATAATAAGTTACATCAAAGGTGCTACAAAGTACACAGATCCAATTAGGTGTCCTGGGGCCTAAGTTCTTCTACATTTCCCCCAGAACATTATGCATCAAGTTATATTGCAATCTCTGTTTATACAGTTGTCCATCCCATTTATCTTTGAGGTTTACCACAGCATAAATCCCATCTGTTGTCTCATCATGTTATCCCTGACATTCAGTAAAATTCCTAGTTATTATGTACTTATTAAACTATGAAATAAGGTGAATAGATTAAGTGATCCAAGCCAATTACAAAGATTCTGGAATGTGCCAGAGAACAATAATCTACTTAAAGTATCTTCTCCATCCATTCTCTTCCCACCAGCCCTCAAGCAATTAAATGTTTCCTATCTTTTGACAGAAAATCTAAATGTTTGATTGTTGGCAAATTTGTGAGGACAAAGAAAAGTCTCTATGACCTTCCATATTTTTCTATTGGTTTATAGGAATTCCTTATATATTTGGTTATGGATTCCTTGTCAAATGTGCACATTATAACTATCTTCTCCCATTGTGACTGGTGTTCATTATTATAGTTTTTTTTATTTTAAATAAACCAAGGACTTAAATGTAAGTCCAGTCCCACGAACTTCTTTACCTTCATGGTTAATGCTATTTGTGTTCTGTTAAAGTAATTATCTATCCAAAGTTCATTTTAAAAAAGATTTATTTATTTGAAAAAGAGAGAGATAGAGAGAATTTTCCATCTGCTATCTCACTTCCCAAATGGCTGTAACAGCCCAGTCTATGCCAGACCAAAGCCAGGAGCCTTGAACTCCGTGCGGGTCTCCCACATGGGTGCAAAGGCCCAACTATTTCAGCCATCCTCCACTGTCTTCCCAGGTACATTAGCCGGGATCTGGATCAGAAGCAGAGTAGCTGAGACTCTAACTAGCATTCTGATATCAGATGCCAGCGTCACAACTAGAGGCTTTACCTGCTGCACCACAGCACCTGCCCCTATCCAAATTTACTAAATATTTATTTTCTAAAATTATTAATTTTTAGCAATCATTTAATAAAACAATCCACACAAAATTGGTTTTGTATATGAAGTCATTTTTTTTAAAGTGTAGCCAGATGTTAATAGGCAAAAAAGAGTTGCTTTGGTACTGTGTGAAATGATGACTGTTACAGTACAAATCAATCTACATGTATTAAACATTAAAATGCAATAAGGCAATTGTTGTTTTAAGACACTTGAAATTTCATTAATAAATATATAATTGGTTCCACATCTGACCAATTTTACTCGTAAGTTTTGTCTCTACCTGCTTTAAAGAATTAAAAAGTTAAAAAAAAAATTTATCAGGGTGGAGGCTTTTCATGTAGCAGTTAAGGTGCCCATGTTCCACATTGGAGGGCCCAGGGCTGATGCTTTTTTAAAATTTTTAAAAATTTTATATACAAGTTTCATGTATTTCATATATACAGATTTAGGCACATAGTTAAACTTTCCTCTCTACTCTCCCTCACGCCCACACAACAAGCCTTCTTCCTCTTCACTCTCCCATCCCCATTCTTAATTTTTACAAATATCTATTTTCAGTTTACTTAATGACTATAGTTAACCATACAGCAAGTAAAACAGTTCAACAAATAGTGTGAAGAAAAAAAACACTTCCTCAATGGAAGAGACAAGCATTGCAAACAATCATTGAATCTCAAAATCTCCATTTCATCCCAATACATTATATTTCAGGTACTCTATTAGTTACCTCAGATCAGAGAAAACATATGATAAGTGTCTTTTTGGGACTGGCTTATTTCACTAAGAATAATGGTTTCCAGTTGCATCCATCTCGTAGCAAAAGACAGGATTTCACTTTATTTTATAGCTGAGTAGTACTCCATAGTGTTTATATACCATAATTTCTTTATGCAGTCATCAGTTGACATCTGGGTTGATTCCATATCTTAGCTATTGAGAATTGTGCTACAATGAACATGGGGGTACAGATAACTCTTTCATATGCTCATTTCATTTGGTTTGGTTAAATTCCCAAGACTGGGATGGTAGGTCTACATTCAGATTTCTGGGGTATCTCCATATTTCTGGGTCTGATTCTTGGCTCCAGCTCTTGACTCCAACTTCTTGCTAATGCAGGTCCTGGGAGGCAGTAGGGATGGCTCAAGTATTTGGGTTCCTCCCACCCACTAGGGAATCCTGGACTGTGTTCCTGGCCCTGGCTCCACCTAATCCTGGTTGTTACAGGCCCAAGGGGGAATAAATAGACATGGTTTATTGCTTAAGTTCCATTCAAGGTGCTAGTGACCCACAACCAGGTAATCCCTGGGAAAGCCACCACAACAGAAGCCAGACCCTTCAGTCCTGTAGAGGCAGCTCCAGTGCCCCAGGCCTCTTGGTGAAGAGGCAGTTGATGTAGCATCACCCAGCACCTGGCCTGGCCACAGGACAAGGTTAAGGAAGACATTTGTGTCACCATAGGTCCAAGACACAAACTAGGATTTAGTATAAAGAGAAAATGCTGAATCCTTAGCCCTGAATGATCAGTGAGTAAGGTGACCAGAGAACAACCCTGGAGCCAATAAATCAACTAAAACAGGCCCTGCTGCCCTCTTCCATGGAAGCCAGAGCCTTTCCCACCCTGGAGGACCATGGCAAGCAGTCGGTAGTGTAGGGTGGGGGATACAGCTCCTAAGTGAACAATCCACTCCCCTCTCTCCATCCCTACTTCTTGATTTCCCCTCTATCCTTCCTCTTTGACTTTTGCCAGATTCTCACTCAATTCCTTTCCCTTCCCTTCCTCTCCCTTTTTCTCACTTCTTCCATTTCCTTCTTCTTTGATTATTCATGTGCATCATTGTTTTTCTTCTGTAACATGTGTTTGAAGTCAATTTAAAAAGGAATTATGATTCTTTCTATTTAATATAGCTGGTCCCACTTATTTCCCCACTGGAGTGGTCTGGCATACTTCTCTCACATCAGGTGGGCCTACGTTATCTTGGGTCACCCCACAAAGCAGAGCCTCAAACAAGAGCTTATATGCAGAGCGTTTAATTTAGGAAGTTTTTCCAAGAAACTACAGAGTCTAAGAGTAGAGCAGGTAAGGAAACAAAGGCAACACAAGGGTTCATTAAGGAGCTGTTTGCTTCTGTAATTGGAGCTCAGTCTCTCTTAAAAAATGTGGAATGTGCCTCAGAATTGCTCACTAATAACATGAAAGAGAGGGAAATTTATCACCACTTCCCTGACTGATAGCTACCCTGAGGCTATGCAATCCTTTGCAATTTCACTTGTGCCTGCATTAAGTTGGCTGTGTGGGCTGCTGCCAATGTCTGACATAGCAGCCGGCGAGTCCCAAGGCAGAAAGCAACACGGGCACAGAGGAGAGGAGGTTAATGGCTGCATCTCTGTGCAGCTGGTTATTTTGGTGCCTGTTATAAACATCTGGGCTGAGAAGATATTGAACAGGACATGCGAATCCTGGCTAAGTTAAATCTTATATCAATAAGATAGGCTCAAGGCTAGTTCAAAACCTCCCACTACAATCACCTGTACCTAACAACCATTTTGAAGGTGAATTTTATCTTTGCCATTTGCCTTGTCCATTAACTATGCTAGTTTTCCCTCACCCATAGTCACCACTTCAGCAATACTAGATGGCTTATCCCAAAGGTAATCAAGGACTCTGTATTATGCTGTGACCAAGAGTAGAAGAGTTGACATAGTCCTTGGGCACAACAGGAAATGTCTACTGGTATCTTTTTCACATAAGCAATGAATCATTTCTTATTATCTTTATAATTGCACATTTACTATATCAGTAGCCACTGCACTGATCCATTCCAAGGAGATGCCTTTTGGTTAGCTGAATAATGTTTTAATAGCCAACACACCTGCCTGGAACATAAAACCACGTCACCTGACTAGAAACGTCTTTTTGTAAACAGCAATTCTAAATGGAGTGAGATATTATCTTCTTGTGCTTAGATTTATGTTTTCCTGATGATCAATACTGTTGAGCACATTTCCTTATACTTGTGGGTCATTTGTTTGTAGTCTGTCGAGAAATGTCTATTCAGATCATTTGCTGATTTTCAGTTGGATAATTTCACTGCTGTTGAGTTTTATTAGTTCCTTCACTCTATTGATAACCTTTGTTGTGTGTAAATTTCTCAGTTTGATATAATCTCATTTGCCTCATTTTGCTTCTATTGCCTGTGTTTTGAGGTCTTATCCATAAAAGCATTCTCTATGCTTCTCCTATGAAGCCCTTCCTGTATGTTTTCTTCCAGCAGTCTTATAGTTCCAGATTTTACATTTAAGTCTTCAATCCATTCCGGGTTGATTTGTGTGTATAGGGAGAGAAAGGGTTGTAATCTCATGTTGCTAGATGTGGACACTGAGTCTCCCCAGCATCATTTACTGAAGATAGTGTCCTTTCCCACATGTGTGTTCTTGGCGCCTGAGTTGAAAATCATTTGGCTGTAAGGATGTGAGTTTATTTTTGGATTCTCTCTTCTGTTTCATTAGTATATGTGTCTATTTTTATGCCAGGACCATACTGTTTTGGTTACTATAACTGGAGCCTAGTTTAAAGTCAGATTGTCTGTTGTCTCTAGTTTTTTTCTTTTAATCAAGATTACTTTGGATATTCTGAGTCTTTTGTGGTTCTATAAGAATTTTAGTATTTTTTTCTATTTCAGTGAAGTGTGACATTGGTATTTTGATAAGGATTGCATTAAATGTGTCGATCACATTGTCAGTGTGGCCATTTTATCTGTATTAATTCTTCTAATTCAAAAACATGGGACATCTGTCCACTTGTTTGTGTGCTCTTACATTGTTTATCAATATTTTATAGCTTTATTGTAGAGGTCTTTTACTTCCTTGGTTAAATTTGTTTGAGATATATTATATATATTATTGATCAATAAACATATATTGAGCAATTGTTTATGGGATTGCTTTCTTAATTTCTCAGGAAATTCACTATTTGCTAAGAAACTCTTATTTTTGTATGTTCATTTTGTGTCTTGCCTGGAAATGAATGAAGATGACAATACAACATATCAAAATCTATGGGATACAGCAAAAGCACTATTAATAGAGAAGTTTATAGTAACTATTGCCTACATCAAGAAATTGGAGAGGCTTCAAATAAGTGATCTGACAATGTATCTCTAGGACCTAGAAAAACAGCAAACCAAACCCAAAATTGGTTCTTGAAGTTTTATCCAGAATCAATAGGCAAGAAAAAGAAATCAAAGGGATACAAATTGGAAATGAGGAAGTCAAATTATCCCTGTTTACAGATGACATGATCCTATGCATAGGGAATCCTGAAGATTCTATTAAGACACCATTGGAATACATAATAGATTTGGTAAAGTCATGGGTTATCAACACACAAAAATCAATAGCTTTCGTATGCACAAACAATGTTATGGCTGAGAAAGAACTTGCAAGATCAGTCCCATTTGCAATAGCTACAAAAAATTTAAATACCTTTGAACAAATTTAACCAAGGAGGTGAAAGAGCTCTACAACGAAAATTACAAAAAATTAAGGAAGTAAATAGAAGACACACAAAAAAGTGAAAGGATCTTCCATGTTTGTGGATTAGAATTAATATCATCAAAATGCCCATACTACTCAAAGAAGTTTACAGAGTGAGTGTGATCCCAATCAAAATACCAATGACATTATCCTGAAGTCTAGAAAAAATGATGCTAAAATTAATATGGAAATGCAAGAGACCCAAAATTGCTAAAGCAATCTTAAACAACAAAAACAAAGCTGTAGGCATCACAATACCAGATTTCAAGACATACTACAGGGCAGTATAATCAAAACAGCCTGGTACTTAAAATACACAAAAATAGACTTGTAGACCAAAGAAATGGAATACAAACCCCAGACATCAAATCCATTCATTTACAACCAATTAATCTTTGACAAAGGAGCTAAAATCAATCCCTGGAGAAAGTACAGTTTCTTCTACAAACTGTGCTGGGAAAATTGGATCTCAGTGTGCAAAAGTATGAACAAGACCCCTGCCTTACGCCTTGTACAAAAATCAACTCAAAATGAATCAAGGATTTCAATCTACTAACTGCTACCATCAAATTACTGGAGGCAAACATGGAAACTCTGTAAAAACTGACAAAGGCAAAGACTTCTTGGAAAAGACCCCAGAAACACAGACAATAAAAGCAAAAATAGACAAATGGGGCTTATTTATTTATTTGAAAGCCAGAATTACACAGAGAGAGGAGAGGCAGGGAGAGAGAGAGAGAGAGGTCTTCCATCCGATGGTTCACTCCCCAATTGACTGCAATGGCTGGAGCTGCACCTATCTAAGCCAAGAGCTTCTTCTGGGTCTCCCACAAGGGTGCAGGGGCCATCCTCCACTGCTATCTCAGGCCATAGCAGAGACCTGGATCGGAACTGGAGCAGCTGGGTCTTGAACCGGTGCCCAGATGGGATACCGGTGCTTCATGCCAGGGTGTTAACCTGCTATGCCACAGCACCAGCCCCAAGGTAAGTAGCTTTTGCACTGCAAAGGAAACACTCAACAAAGAGAAGAGGCAACTGACAGGATGGGAGAAAATATTTTCAAAATTATGCAACTGATAAAGGATTTTCTATGTAAATGTTCTTATTATCTACAAACAGGGATAATTTGATTTTCTTCTTTCTAGTTCCCATGCCATTTAGTTCTCTCTCTTACATAACTGCTCTGGCTAGGATTTCTAGTACTATGTTGAGTAGGTATAATGAAAGCAGCCATCCTTGTCTTGCTCCTGATTTTACAGTAAATGCCTTCCACTTTTCCCAATTTAGGATGATGTTAGCTGTGGGTTTGTCTTAACAGTCACACATTCTTTCCTGCTCCTTCCAATGACACATGCCATTTAGGTTCTCATCCTTTGTGTCTTGGTTGACCTTTATGTCTGGCATGACTGATAGAATATTCAGAAGTGAAGTTTTAGGACTGCTAAGGTCAGGTCATAAGAAGCCTGGCCTTTCCTACATGGGTCCCTTTGCCACCTTCTCTTAGAGTGCCCTGAGCTAGCATATGTACTTGGCTTTAGACACCATGCTGAAGAGACCATGTGTAGATGCTCTGGCTCCAGGGTACCAGCTCTCCCAAGGCACAAGACTGGTGAGTGATGCTGCTTAGTACCTGTCAGACTAGTTCAATATGTCAGCAACTCATGGGAAGAAGAATGACTGAACTTTAACTGAATCCCTGACTCACAATTGTGAGCTATCCTACAGTTAGAGTTAGGGTGCTGAATTTTGAGGAAGTTAACAATAGATAACAGGAACAACCTATAAACATATGTATATACATAGGTTTTGATCTGTTAAGTATCTTTAAGTCTATTAAATCCAAAGAGGTGACGTGTCTACTAATACTAGTAGTTTGGGTTTCGAAGCTTATTTTGATGTCCTTTTTTATTATAAAACTGAGGTTCCTTTTTGGTCACATTCAAGGTTTTGACAAGTCTCCCACTTCTTCTCTCCAACTCACTCATCCTTCTTTCCTCCCATTCCTTCTTCCCTTCCTCCTTCCTTCTCTTCTCTCCCTTCTCCCCTCCCTCTTTCCAGCCCTCTCTCCTCCCCTCCTTCTCTCTCTCTTCTCTCTTTTTCCTTTGTTTCCCTTAATTTCTTCTTTGTTTCTCTTCCAACTTTGGTCTCTTGATCTTGCTTGGAAACAATAAGTTACTGCAAATCTGACTTCTACTTTTTGTAGCTTTATAATGAAGACTATACATATATATTCTGGTCATTTCTACGTAAGCATGGGTGAAGATGGTCTTATAAACATTTTAAAGAATCCAAAGTGATTAATTAGGTTTACATATTTCTTAAATATACGATGGATAATTTCATGTTACATAATTAGTCCATTACATTTAGTTTTATGATAAATTTTTTCAAAGTGATTGTGAGAATTAGATATAGCAATTATCTGACTGATTTTTCCTGCCTCTTAGTTTTGAATATGTAATTATGTTTATTCTGTCTGATGCTTCAGCTTGTTTTGGTAAATGATTTCACAAAACAGTAGAATTTTTAACCATTTTCATGTAAACACTTCAAACAAAAATAGCTAAATACGATTCTCCTGATTTGTGTTTAGATTTCTTATTTTTAAAATTAACTTTAATGTTGATGGTTCTTGAGTCACATCAAAATATTGTAAATCTGATTTTAATGTTTTTTTGAATTTATTTAGTTATAAAAAATAGGATGAAATGCAAGTTAGGTTGTCCTTTGGATTGTATATATCATTCAAGCTTATCAGAGCCATTTTATATTTGAGAATTCAGATTTAACAATCTACTCTCCTTTTCCTCTCAGTCAGAATTTTAATCCTTTAAACACACATACTACTTGAATTGCTTAAATACACAGCCACTTGAAATTTAATATAGTCTTAACATACTTTGTGTATGTGAATTGCACTAGGATATTACAACTAGCATTGTATTACAAGTCTGTTATAAAGACTTGAGAATTGTTTCTCTTTCTTTACTATGCCTCATCAAATTGAATTATACCTCTACTGTGAAATAAGCTTGTGTAATTCAGTTATAAATGATTTTTTGGTATGGGAACAAACAATTAAAATAATTTTATAAAAGCAAATTTAATTGTGTAAATATCTTTCTTCCTTCCTGTCATATTAATGACTCCTTTTGAGAGGAAAATAAAATCAAGGCTGCTTGAAAGTTGAAAAATTACAGTTGATTTCTGAGGTGCTATTTAGTAAGTGTCTTGTTTATCACACATACACACACAGAGTTACAGACATACACCCACTCTTTTAAGAGTTCATGGAAAACGGAATTGAAAGATAAGCTTATTTGGTGCAAAAAAATTTGAAATCTATGCTTACAAGGAGTACTCAAAAATTTCATGAAAAAATGCATACTAAAATATGCATATGTGTTTACACACGTACAAACACAGCAATGTTGACATTATGGAATTGCATTGAAAATTAGCCCTAAATTTTCCTTAGAATAACTATAAAGTGAGCCCTTCGTGAAGAGTGACTATAAATGGTTTCTAGGACTAAATATAATCTGTTAGAAAAAAATTCATAAGAAGTTTCACAGAAA
Source organism: Lepus europaeus (assembly GCF_033115175.1). Taxonomy (NCBI): domain Eukaryota; kingdom Metazoa; phylum Chordata; class Mammalia; order Lagomorpha; family Leporidae; genus Lepus; species Lepus europaeus. The sequence continues at coordinate 10,533 of NW_026909482.1, forward strand.
CAGCTATTTTTATAATTATGATTATTTTCCTTAATGAAGAGCAGCTTCTCAAAACCATTTGACCCACATTTCTGAAAGTGTAATATTTTAAGCTTTTGTTAACAACAAAATGTGTGTTCTCTTTTGCAGATATTTAAACTTGTATAATGGCATATTTAATTTTGGCACCACTTGAGAATCACTGGCGCTTACATGTATTGTATTACTTAGAATATCTAACAATAAAGCATAAGAAGGAAAAGCAGAGAAAAAAATCCCATAGCTATTATACTGAAAATGATATGGTCAAGGTTGGTGTTTGGCCTGGCAGTTCAGATGTCACTTGGGGACCTGCATCTTGTGCAGAGTGTCTGGGCTGAAGGCCCAGGTCAGCTCCTGATTCCAGCTTCCTGCTGATGCTTATCCTGGGAGACAGCAGGTGATGGCTCAAGTAGTTGAGTCTCTGCTACCTTTGTGAGAGACTTGAATTGAATTCCCAGTTTCTAGCTTTGGCCTGGCCCAAGCTAGGCTATTGCCAGTGTTTGTGGAGTAAACCAGTAGATGGAAGCTCTGTCTATCTGTCAGTCATCAGTCTCTATCCTTTTCTGTCTCTCAAATAAATAAATACATGGTTAAGATGGTAAATTTAAAATTTATATGTCCATAGTTAAGATCAGGTTTAAACATCATGTTTTTTAATTTAATGCTCCTTAAATTAATTAAAGGCATTGGTGGATCATTTAAAACATTTTTAATATTTTATTTAGAGTAGTTTTAAATTTGGGGCTGGCACTGTAGTGTAGCAGGTTAGGCTGCTGCCTCGAGTGCTGGCATCCCATATAGGCACTGGGTGAGTCCCGGCTCCTCCTCTTCAGATCCAGCTCTCTGCTATGGCCTAAAAAAGCAGCAGAAGATGGCTCAAGTGCTTGAGCCCTTGCACCCATGTAGAAGATCCAGAGGAAGCTCCTGGCTCCTGGCTCCTGGCTTTGGATCAGCTCTGCTCCGGCCATTGCAGCCATTTGGGGAGTGAACCATCCGATGGAAGACCTCTCTCTCTCTCTCTCTCTCTTTCTCTCTGTCTCTCTGCCTCCTTGTAACTCTGACTTTGAAATAATAAAACTTTATAAAAAATGATAGCTTTAAATTTACAAAGAGTTCTCATATACCTCTTACCCCTTTTTCCCTATTAACATCTCATATTAAAGCTCTTTTTCACAGTTAATGAACCACATCTAGTTTCTGCTATTTTTTAAACCCATACTCCTTTTGTCCCTCCCATTCCTTATTGCCTCTAGTATTCAACATTCTATGATCAAATAGTTTTCTGGTTTTTTTTTTTTATTTTTGTGCCCACATATAATGAAGCACATGCAGTATTTTTCTTTCTTTGTCTGGCTTATTTCACGCAACTGATGCCCTGTTTACTCATTAATCCAATCTGCAATATTTACTAAGTACCTAAGACATATAGCTATAGCCTTTGATATCCAGGATATAACTAAATGAATAAAAACACAGTAATTGATACTTGAACAAACTCTTTTTTAAAGAAGTCTATTACTATATGCAAAGCAACTTCCTAAGTGTTTCTTCTTGGGGTGGGGTGGAGTGGGGTGGATGGTAACTCCAGTAATCCATAGATTTTTCAGTATTTACAGTATAACTTCAGTTATACATTGAGGCCCCTGCCAGTGTGTTTGTTCATGAAGTATCAGTGGAATATCACAGTATCTTGAAACAGGGAGGAAGTGACATACTGCCTGGTTGACTGTACTGCCTAGTTGAGTTTCTCATAATGACCAGATTTATCTGACCATTAACATTAGAATGGTAAGATTAATCATGATTTCATAGAAATGCTTGAAATTCTGCCATTGCAATGATTATTCTGAATCAAATATGTTATTTATATCCATGGATGAAGAACCTATATTTTGGCTCAAAGTATTGTTTGGACAATAACAATTTTTCAAAGTATTAGTTTTAGTAGACATTCATATTTGATCACTTAGGAGGCAAATTTCAAGTACTTTTTTAGGCATTGCATTTTTGTGGTGAGTATTAAAAATATGAAAAAAAATTCCACTCTTAGTTACAAAACCCATCTTAGAGAAATGGCACATTTTTACGATTAGGGCTGCTTTGCCAAGATACCTTGATTCAGTATGGTGCAGGGACATCGGAAATAAGACAGAAGCTTAGCAACTATTGGAGTTCTGAAGTCAAAATTTTTTCGCTAATAAAAAAATCTGATGACATCAACTGGTAATTGAAAATGTCAAAATGAAACATACAGACAGACAGCCTTTTACTTTTTTCTGATCTAGTCAGTGTCATGTTCCTGAGTCCATTCCCTAATACGTATGACTTCATTGCACTTACAGTGGGAGTTAATTTTGTAAGTAAAATGCTTTGTGCTTAATTAGTGAGGAGCAGTCTCTTTTGATAAGAGTCACATAATAAATTTCTTGCTTTGCTTAGTTTGAGAAACTTTGGGGATTATTTTCTGTGGTTTGCAAATCCAGCATGTCTAACTAAGGATACAGCTCTTGCTTCCCTTGCTGTTAGCTGGGTAAGACAGTAACCTTCCAGGGGTTTACAGTGTCGCCAGTAAATCTTCTCCAGTAACCAGACACCATGATTTGGACTCAAAAGGAGATTTACTCTTAACATGTGGGAATTCATGTTCAAATCTATCATCACTTCTCTTATTGGTGCTCTATTTGCATTCCTTGTCCTCTGGTGAACTGAAATAACTTCAGTGTTTGTGTGAAATGAGCAAAGAGACTACTCCTCTAAATCATGCCTGTGTTGTCCAAAAACAGATACGGGGCACAAAAGGATGAACAAATCTCTCTGTCTCACCATATAATCCCAGATACCTTTCTACCTCTACAAGAACTGCATTTCTCTTTCCTGCATTTTCTTGTTCTAGCATCCGAATTCTTCTCTGCTTTTCTGACTAAGGAGCTGGTTTTTACTCTAAGGGAGCCACACTTTATTCCAGCTATCTTTCATCTAATCACTTTTTCCACCCTCTCGTCTGACTCCTTAGCCTGTGTCTGTGGTGTACCTAGAATATTTCTAACATAAATTTCACTATTGGCTCAAACAATCTATAAAGCTTTTAAAGATTTTTCAGAAATTTGATTTTCCCTTCTACTGGTCCACCCCTAGTCAAGAATTCAATTAGCATTATTACTGCATATCAAGCAGCTCTCTTTTACCCTCTCTTACCATTCCCTTCCCAAGGGTATTACAAAACTCTGCCACCTTTTCTTCCAAGTGTCTTGCTTTTCTTCTCTATCCCTATTTTGCTTCTAACTTCAGTCCTTTAATAGTCCTGTAATACCAACAGTAAAAACTATAATTTTCAGTTTACTGTTATTTTTACTATACCAATTTGCTTCCTATAAAATATAACACTGGAGTGCTATTTCTCAATGACCCTCTGTCACTAGTGTTCCTATGACTTCTAGTAACACAAGCAATCTCCTTGAGGGCAGATTGAGGGCAAATTGTTGTTATCCTTCCTGGCATATATCCCAAAGTGTCAGTGTCTATTTTAGAACTAACCTCAGGTTCAGTGCCCTCCGTAAAGAGTTGGCACATCCTTTTTCAAGGAAGTGTTTGAGGTCATTTGGTTAAGGGAAAGATGTGACAGGAAGGTGGAGAAGAACAGGGAGACTGCAGAAAGGGAGTTTGATATAAACTCATGGCAGATCTACTGAAGTCCAAACCAACCGGACCAAATTAGCAAGAAATGAATAGTAGGGCAGCTGTTGTCATGGAGTCTTAAGCTGCCATGTGGGATGCCTGTATCTCACATCAGAGTGCTTGGTATTTGTCCTGGATACTCTGTGCTTCTGCTCCAGATTCCTGCGGATGTGTCTGGGAGGCAGTGCCTGATGGCTTGTGTACTTTGATCCCTGCCACCCTGAGAGACCTGGATGGGTTTCCTACTCCTGGCTTCAGCCTGGACTGGACATCTGGGGAGTGACTCAGTGGACAGAACATCTCCATCCCTTTCTGTCTCTGTCACTCTGTCACTTTTGAAATAAAGAACAAAAGAGAAGTGAATATTTAAAATATATTTTTTAATATTAGCATTAAAACAAATTTCTAGTGAGAGAAATTCTGATTTGCTTCACGAGCCAGTCCACAAATCAACACAATAAATGGCTGAAATACTACTTTTTAAAAAATGTATTTATTTGAAAGTCCGAGTTACACAGAGAGAGGGGAGTCAGAGAGAGAGAAAGGTCTTCCATCCACTGGTTTACTCCCGATTTGGCTGCAATGGCCAGAGCTGCACTGATCCAAAGCCAGAAGCCAGGAGCTTCTTCCGGGACTCCCATGCGGGTGCAGGGGCCCAAGGTCTTGGGCCATCTTCTATTGCTTTCCCAGGCCATAGCAGAGAGCTGGATTGGAAGTGGAGCAGCCAGGACTCGAACCAGAGCCCATACAGGATGCCAGCACTTTAGGTGGCAGCTTTCCTCGCTAGGCCACAGCACCGGCCCCTGAAATACTACTTTTGTATTCAATGTTTTATAACGTGATATTTGGCAAATTTGTATTAATATGTTGTGGCTACATTCTAGATGAAATAGGTTGCTGTAGGCTACCCTGGGAGTCTGAGCACTATGTATAATAGTGCATTTTGTTGTGAAGTCTGGTTCTCCATAATATTTATTCAGTTAATACACTTTTCTTAAGCCATTTCTATGTGCCAGCCAGAACACTACTATTGTAGCCCTCAAGATAACAGTCCTAAAATGAGAGGCATCTATGTCGACCAGTAATTATAATTCCATGTGGACTTTGTGTTAAATGAGACATGGATATGTAGTGCTCTGGGGCATCAAGGGAGGGTCTGCCTAATGGAGAACTTGAACTTGTCTGGCAGAATTAGTAGATATTTATCTCAAGTAAAGGGTGTAGAGGGCATTCCAATCCACAGGAATGCACTTGCAAAGCCACAAAGTTCTCAAAGACGTGGTGTCATTTAGGAATGACCAGAAGAAGTTCCGTGGAGAAAGATGATGAGACGTGATGGGAGATGTAGAAAATGCTTGTCAGAGCCTTGATGGAAAAGGTGCCATGTTAAAGGCTTTGAAATGGTTCTAGAAAGGATTTGGTGATGTTTATGCAGGAGAGTAATTGCCTTCAATTTTTTTTTTTTTGGTAGAAATTCTAGGCATAGGGGCTGGCGCTGTGGTGTAGAGGGTAAAGCTGCTGCCTGCAATGCCAGCATCCCATATGGGCACCAGTTCAAGTCCCGGGTGCTCTGCTTCTGATCCAGCTCCCTGCTGTGGCCTGGGATAGCAGTAGAAGACGGCTCAAGTGCTTGGGTCCCTGTACCCACGTGGGAGACCCGGAAAAAGCTCCTGGCTTCTAGCTTTGGATAAGCACAGCTCTGGCCATTGCAACCAATTGGGGAATGAACCAGCAGATACAGGACCTCTCTCTCTCTGCCTCTCCTTCTCTCTTTGTGTAACTCTGACTTTCAAATAAATAAATAAATCTTTAAAAAATATTCTAGGCATATAAATATCTATTTGAGTGTTTATGAAGGTGCACAATTGAGAGACTATGATGGTTTTGTTTATGGCCATGGCTGCAAAGTTGCAAAGGAGGATGCTCATTCAAGACACTTTCCTGAAATAGAAGTGACAGAATTTTATGGTCAATCTGGGGAGGCAATATGGAAAGCAACAACAATACTGGAAAAATTAGAAAAGAAAGAGTAGAGGATGCCACAGAGATTTGTGTTTGAGGAACTTGGAGAACTATTTCTCATGGAGTATAAGATAATGAGCTGATTTAGAGTTATAGATAATAAAAAGGTGATGTTTGAAGTGGAATTACAGCTTTAAGATTCATAAGCACACACATTATGTCCTAAAAATATCTTCTAAGTTATCAGTCTTTCCTTTACCTTGTTCTCTATCTTGGGGTCCAAAGCAAAGATTGGTTTTCTTGTTCTCTAATCTAACTTCTAGACAACAGTCCACAATTTTAAGTCAGCCTCCCTCTGAAATCCAAGCCAAGCAAAATGGCAGTTCCTGCCTTTAGCCCCCTCTCTGCTCCATGGCATTATGTATCACTTGTTTGTTTTAACAACTTGTCAAATCCTTGCTTTATGTGATGAATGATTCTGGCACCTAGCAAGAATATATACACGGATGAATGAAATGCCTCCCTCCTGAACTCCAGGGATTCCCTAGGTTTTTAATGCTGTGTCAGTCAGGATTGAATTAGAGAAAACAGCAATGGTAAGACATATATAACCATTGTGGGGCTGGGTAAACAATCCTGTAAGGCTGTCCCTGCCTCTGATGCTGACTAGAATTCCACTGGGAAGATGGTAAGGAAGGGAAGATCACCATTAAGCAGGAACCCATGAAAACAGACTACTGAAATCCATGTTTATTCTTGTCAGTTTCGACCAGGTAATGTGTGTGGCCAGCAGAAGCCAATTCCCTTCATCTGAGAACACACACAACTGACTCGGCTCCTGCTTCATGCCGATGTGGTGAGTCAGCACACAGCGAATTGTGTAAATGGCAAGATGGCTGCCGTCCCTTTCCCATCTGTCAAAATCTTCTCTCCTGACTTTGAAATCTTTCTTACTTAATCTAGACATCATGGTTTTATTAGACTCTCCAGGTTGCCATAACCAAATACCATAGATGGTGTGGTTCAAACAACAGAAATTTGGGACTGGGCATTGTGGCACAATGGATTATGGAATACCAGTCTTTTCCTCACTTCTGATGTAGCTTCCTATTAATGTGCACACTAGGAGGTAGTAGATGAAGAATCAAGTACTTGGGTCACCGCCACCCTTATGTAAGACCCTGATGGAGTTTCTAGCTTCTGGCTCCTTGCTTGGCCTGGTCCAGTCCACAACATTGTGGTCATTTAAGGAGTAAGCCGGTGGATGGAAGATCTCTCTCTTTTTCTCTCTCTCTCTCTCTCCCTCTCTGTCTCTCTCTTTCATTTTCTCTCTGTCTTTTGAACAAACAAAAATGAGTTAAAAATGGAATATTATTTTCTCACAGTTTTGGGGACAGGATGGCTAAGGTACCAGAATGGTTGATGTCCTGAGATGGCTGCCTTCTCACTGTGTGCTCACATGGTCTTTCCTCAGTACAGATGTTGAGATGGAGGGAGGGAGAGGGAGAGGGAGAGAGAGAGAGAGACCTGATATGTCTTCTTAAAAATAATTAATCCTGTTGGATCAGTGTCCCACACTTATGACCTCATTTAACCTTAATTATTTCCTTACAGATATTTTCTCTACATTCAACTATACCCGGGGTTAGGGTTTCAACATGTGAATTATAGTAGGATATAAACATTCAGTCTATAGTTGTGTTCCACAGTTTTATTTATATTCACACAAGCAGACACAAAAGTCCCTTGTTCTTTGATCACACTTAACTTTTTCAATTTCTCATCTTGGATGAGATTCAAGACCAATATCATTGCACTAGCAGATGCTGCTGAATATTTATGCTATCCTGGACCTTCACTGTTCTTCCCTAATCTTTTATTTTTTTCACAGTGAGGATGTGAGATGCTATGTTTTTTCTAAGCTTATCTCACACTTATCAAGATCTCAAATTCAGCTTCAACCTTTTGACTCTCAGATTATTTTAGAGAAGATGGGAATCAAAATTATGGGGGAATCCCTGGAATTCTTTTCCTTCCTTGTGGCCTCAGGGGAAAGGTATCCTGAGTCTTTTCCTACATGACTTACTTTCCAAGCACTAGTGAAGGGACCTCACTACATCAATGATGTCTTCTTTGTGTTGTATCTTTAGTCTTCTCACTAACAGTTCCTTCTCTTAACCTTATAAATATGTTCACACCTTCCATTTCCTTAAAAATGTATGTATCTTGATCACTGCCCTTACCTTCCTTTTCAAACTAGCTTTCACCCCAACCACTTGTGCTAAACTCTAATGGCAAACAATCTCTTACTTAGCAAATCTCACAGCCTCTTCTCTGCCCTCATCTTCTCTGGTTTTCTGCAACATGTGACCAAATTTGCTCCTTGACATTATTGTATAGGATTACTCTCCAGTCTCCTTTCATTTTCTTCTTTGTTTATTTAGCTCCTAAATATAGGCTCTTCTCTTTGTCTTTAGCTTGTCCTTCTTTTGAAAAAAAAAAAAGTTTTGTTTTTGAATTTTTAAAAAGGGAACAAACTTCATGTATTTCATATGTACTGTTTTAAGAGCATAATTACACTTCTCACTCTACCCTCCATCCCTGCCATTCTCCCTTCTTCTTTTCTCAGTTGGCTTTTAATTTTTACGATGACATACTTTCAATTTTCTTTATACTCACAACCTAAACCCTCCACCAAATAAAGAATTCAACAAGTAGTAAGCAGAAAAACCACTGTTCCTCAAGAATGCAGACAACAGCTATAACAATCAAATCTCAAAATGTCAATTTCATTCATAAACATTATATGTTTTTACTCTGTATTTTAGTTACAAATATCATGTAAGTTTTCTCTGAATTGTGCTTGTCCTTCCTACTCCAAGCTGTACTTTCTGTAACCATCTAATATTTCAAAAATCCTTTTTATGAGAATAACTGGAATAGTGCTTACAACAGTACTAGAATGCAAGCTGCATGAAGAATTTTAAATTTCATGGTAACTAGTTTGCAAAAATTATAAGAACTGATTACAATATATTTATTGAGCTTCATATTCATCATATGGTTGTAATGTTTATTCTAAAAAACTCTAAATAGACTATTTTATATTTTTTTGGCATGGTCTTCAAAATCCTGTGATTACTTTGCTCATAGAACACGTCTTTGATTTCCATTAGACCCATCTGAGGGGCTCAATGATTTCACATGGCTCCTACCACTGACTTGGATAACACAGCTCTGGAACTGACATCAGTTCTGAATTCCAGAATTTAAATTCTAGCTTCTACCATAATCCTTTTTTTTTTATTTGACAGATAGAGTTAGACAGTGAGAGAGAAAGACAGAGAAAGGTCTTCCTTTCATTGGTTCACCCCCAAAATGGCCACCATGGCCAGAGCTAGGCCAATCCGAAGCCAGGAGCCAGGTGCTTCCTCCTGGTCTCCCATGCAGATGCAGGGGCCCAAGCACTTGGGCCATCCTCCACTGCCTTCCCAGGCCACAGCAAAGAGCTGGACTGGAAGAGGAGGAACTGGGACTAGAACGTGGCCCCATATGGGATGCCGGCGCCACAGGTGGAGGATTAACCAAGTGAGCCACGGGGCCGGCTCCTCTCTACCATGATCTTACTCTCAACCTATTCTTGTAAAATCCATGGTGGTGGCAATTATCTGTAAAAATACATAGCAAAGATTTTATTGCATTGCCCACATACTTCATATAGAAAGACCATGTGGTACACAAAATGCTAAAATCACAGAGAATTCAGTTTGAATCCAAATTTATTATAGTCCGAATATTTCCTCTCCACCCCCAATTTATTTATTGCAATCCTTATCTTCAACCTACGGTATTCAGAAGTAGAACCTTGGGGATGTCATTGGGTCACAAGGACGGAGTCCTCATGAGTGAAATTGGTGCCTTTGTTAAAAGGTCCTCAGAGAAGTCTCTTGCCCGCTTCCTGACAAGTTAGAGTATGAGAGGTCAGTCGTGTGCAGTCTGGCTGGGGGTCCTCACAAGAACCCAGCTGTGCCAGCACCCTGAATTTCCAGACTTCCAGCCTCCACGACTGTGAGAAACATATTTCAGTTATTCATAAGCCTCCGCATCTATGATATGTAGTTGTGTCAGCCAAAACCTAGAAAGACACAGCTTCACTGCTGATTTGAGTATTATGTGGAACAAGTTATTTAACCATCATGAGATGTTGTGTTTTCATGTAAAACAGAGGACAATTAATACCAGCCTTTGGGTTTGTTGTTAGGCAAAATGTTATTATCCTTCACACAGTGCATGACCCATGGTGATTGCACAATAAATGGTAATTAGACCACTGTTATGGCACTCAGGGTCTCCATATTCTGCTTCTAACACGCCTTTGCCATCTTATGTCCTGCTTTGAGAGCCAGTCACACATCTGTTCTCTCATGCCTCTGTGCCTTCATCCCTTCATTCCTCAAGAAACACGTCTTCTCTGAGCTAAGCTTCACAGCTGAGCCTTCCCTCTACATTCAAATCAGGCTCTCAATGATGAGGCCAACCACCACCCCCTGGAGACTTCCCGCAATGTGTTCATGTATTCATTTACTCAAGAAAACTAATTAAGCATATACTAAGCACAGAGTACAGTTTAGATTCCTGAATTAAACTAGTCAACAAAACAGACACAAAAAAAGTTTGCTCAAAGAATTGACATCTTAACTGCGGCAACAGAAATAAAACGCAACCAGTTAAAAAACGATATAGTATGTTAGAAACTGATACATGCAGTGTGTGTGGTAGGGATACAGAACAGGACAAGTGAGTAAAGGGATGGGGGCCTCGTACCTACTGTGAGTCCCAAGACAGAGCAACTTTTCCGCATTCTGTAACAGTGGATAGAAAGTGCTAGCAACTGGACAGACTCTCAGTGAAGAACAACTGAATTCAACGGAATGAGTGGGTAAATGAGATTTCTAACTAAGCAATGTAGACATGAACCTTAACATTGCAGTACCTTTGATTTCCTCTGGAAGACTTTTTGGAACTAAGTCTATTGGGTATCCCCACAATTTTAGTTCTTCAGTGCGGTACAGTGAAGTAAGTACAGGAGCAGGGTGTGGATCTTGGATAGATATTTCTCCATGTTGCATTACATTAATATATATTATACAAAGGTGGGGGTGTTGCTGGTAGTCCCAAAAGTTTGGAAATTTTGAAGTAAGCAAAGACAAGAAGGCTTTAATATGTAAAAGTGTGTTGGACTCTCCAAGAACACTACTGCATATCATATGTGGCATTTCTCAAAGTTAATTCACCACAGAGCTCTCTTCACAATAATATCTGGAGAGGTTAGAGTTCAAGCAAATGCACATTTGGAAATGATGTTCTAGCAAACAAATGCTAATGTAGGCAGAGTGCTTGGATAGTAAATAGGGTGGCTATACAATTTATCATTCAAAACAGGTATTTTTGAGAATAAAAGGGAGCACTATTTGTAATAATGCCAGGAAAATAGGCTTGCACGGAGCTCATCCCTGGGAACGTGGAACATATGGTCCCTCTGTCTATAAGGCACTATCTACACTTTATTGTTCATGCATGTCTTTCCCTACATACATTTTCTTCTTAGTCTCTCTGTTTAGCCTCTTTGGAAGATAGGCACAAACCTTCATGAAAGGGAATAATAGCTACGTAATTTTTTTTGGATGAAGATCTGTTCACACCCCCAAGTAGGACATAATATATCACAAAAGAGAAAATTAAAAATGAAAACTTTAAAGTCAAATGTGCTTAACCTTTTTAAAGCAAAATAAGGAACTGCCATCCCTGAAGCACCTAGCAGGGAGATTTTCACCTTAAGGAATTGCTTCGGTCATCTTCCTACAGATGCAGAGGTTAATTTTAGATATATTGATGCATTTGTGACTGTCCTTGACATAGGGATTATGTCAATACCAATGAAGTAAAGAAGCTTTCTTCATTATGTACATGCTTGGAAAGTTCACAATAAAAATAAATATGAAGAGTGCAATTTCCATGAAACTTAATCATGTTGTCCATTTTTACACATTGATGTGTATCCATATATTTAATATTTTACATCTCCCTGCAAAAATCTACCCTAAAATAAGGAATGGATCAACTTCCAAGCTCCTGCATCAAGTTCTATTTCTGTCTTCGTATAAACAAAGCCAACTAATACCTTGTTATTCTCAGAATGGAAAGCAGCATTCCTTTTACTAATTACAGCCTTCCTTCAGCAAACAATTTTGAAACAGCATCTAAATTAAGGACCACTGAACATTTATTTAAATAAAAGAAGAACCTTATTCAGAAATGCTCCATAAACTGAGTAGGGTCATATTTTTATAGAATTTTGAATTAATATTTTATGGTTCTAGGAAGAGAAGTCCTAATTTTATTAAAGAACATTTTATTCTCACATCCCCTTTCAAATTCAATAAATAAAGCCTCCAGTGCAAGGGCATCAAGTGCCTATATCCACACTAGAATGTGATTTTTTTGGAATGTTAATATTAAGAGTGCATTCAGAGAAATTCATTATTAAGATGAAACTCTGCATTCTATAAATCTATAAAACTATATAGCATTATAGTTTTTCTGAAGCAACACAAACATCATAATTTGCATTTTCTCTGCTTCCTCCAATCTAATAGTCTGATTGTCTCCAATGAAGCAACTGGCCTTGACATGTACAGACAGAGAACATGGTTACCCTGGCAACAGGTGCCATGGACCACATGTGACCCCTCTCCAAAGAGCATCTGTGCCTCCTGTATAAAACATAAAATAAAACAAAAAATCTGCTGTCTCCTACTTAAAATAATTGTTAAATGCTGACAGAAAAATATAAATTCAATTGATTCCAGCCTCTTTATTTAGCAGTCTGCTCCCTTATGGATCTGAGATTGATCATCAGCACTTCTTTGTGTTAATTTCAACACCATGAGTGTAACAATTGATTGGGTAACTAAAAGATACTAAGCTTCTCTCTGACCTTTTCAATCTGAAGAGCCAGTAGAGGGAGCCCACACATTATTGCTGTTTTAAAAAATCACTCTAAAAATGATACAATTTTATTTTAAAGTTTCTGGCAATAGAACACTTGGACTTTGGGATTCATGAGATTGTCTTTCTAGCAAAGTGTAAATATTCTAGTATCAATGGTTATTTTTCCTATTTTAATCTTAGGAAGTGCCAATTTTTATTCTTATCTAGGTAAGTAATGTGTAGGTCTATCATTTGTAGGTTTATTATTGCAACAGTTTCAAAACATACTCACTGGAGGTGACACAACCTTGATTTCAGATTTCCCAAAGGTTTTGCCACCTTTACCCACAGCTGCACCCCAAAAAGTTTGACAACAGACAATTTGGGCATATGCATAAAAAATGTCAGTGAACAGCATTTAAGCTGAGCACACACACACACAAAAAATGAGGAGTCTCTAGATGGTTCCACAAAAACACAAATGGTTTACAGGTCATTGTTTTCGTGTCAAGAAAGATGTCTTTGAAGATGACATGCCGTCCATAGGAAGCTGTGGGATTCCAGGACCTGTCTTGCTCCCAGAAGACACATTGAGATTCTGGTTGTTTTTCATCTTCTGAGGAATAATCATTTGCTTATTTATTCCCTCAGAAATATTCATTGATATTCTTCTCTCTACCAGTTGCTCTTCCAGTTTGTTAGGAAATGAGCACAATGAAGATAGGTACCATTTCTTGAGCTCTTATCATGTAATAGATACTGTGCTACATTCTCTCTCTGAAGCTTTACAACAACCAATTTACAGATGAAAAACTGCATCTCAAAGAACTGAAATAAATTGCCTGCAGTCCCCAAGGGAATATGTGACAGAGCTCGGATTTGCATGCGTGTCTGGAGGACCCCAACGTGTGCCTTGATAGTCACTGTGAAATATTGCCTTCCTAGACTCGGGGGATTCACAACTTACTGGCTTCATTCTTTCTTCTACTGAAATCAGACTTTCTTCCTCTAGAGACCTCTAGAAAAGAAAAGAAAAACAAGTGGGCAGCATTTGAATGTTATGAGCCAGTTGCTGTGCTGGATGCTTTATGTTTCTCTAATCTTTACAGCAGCCCTACCAGGTACATATTCATATTATTCTCACCTTACAGATGAAAAATGAAACCAGAAGCCCAGGAGTTGATTCTAGATCTTTCTGACTGCAAAATCTTCATCATCATGCTGCATCTACTTATGTAATTATTACTCTCAAACAGTTACAATTCTCAGGGGGCTATTTAGATTCAAATATCAGTATGAAATATTTGTAAGAGATCTTTCTAGACTGCAGATCAATGCTCACCCACATGTACGTTTTTGAGTTGTGATATGCTTACATTAATTTTCAAGTTACTCTTTGTTTTTAAAGCAAATGTTAATTAGTATTGGAAACAAAGAATTAGAGTGTTTAAAACCTGGAATAGGTGTTCCTACTCATTTGGTCTGACGCTCTTATTTTATGAATGAGAAAACTAAGATCAAGATGCCATTCCTTGGGTTCTTGTGATTTTTTAGTGGGAACAAAAATGGCCACTCTAACCCAGGAAAGCATAATTCTCTTCCTCTGTTTCAAAAAGAATTTAACCTGAATTGTGTTGGAAACAGATCTGATCTGTAGGTCTCATTGGGTTATAATGTGACGTTGAGTTGTGCAAGATAAAATAACCTTTATGAGGCCAATGCTGAATTTTATCTATGGCATGAAAATAAAATGAAGGTTAAGTTTTATCCAAAGTTAAGGAGAAAATTGATTCAGAATGCAAAATTTTTTTTAAATTAAACTTTTATTTAATGAATATAAATTTTTTTTCTTTTTCTTTTTTTTTTAACTTTTATTTAATGAATATAAATTTCCAATGTACAGCTTATGGATTACAATGGCTTCCCCCCCCCCCATAACTTCCCTCCCACCTGCAACCCTCCCCTCTCCCGCTCCCTCTCCCCTTCCATTCACATCAAGATTCATTTGCAATTCTCTTTATATACAGAAGATCAATTTAGTATACATTAAGTAAAGATTTCAACAGTTTGCACCCACATAGAAACACAAAGTGAAACATACTGTTTGAGTACTAGTTATAGCATTAAATCACAATGTACAGCACATTAAGGACAGAGATCCCACATGAGGAGCAAGTGCACAGTGGCTCCTGTTGTTGACCCAACAAATTGACACTCTAGTTTATGGCACCAGTAACCATCCTAGGCTGTCGTCATGAGTTGCCAAGGCTATGGAAGCCTTCCAAGTTTGCCGACTCTGATCATATTTAGACAAGGTCAGAAAAGACAGAGTGAGGATAGTAACCAATGATCCTAAGAGTGGCATTTACCAGGTTTGAACAATTATACAGCATTAAGTGGGGAAGAGGACCATCAGTACACACAGGTTGGGAGTAGAGCCATTGATGGTAGTGTAGAGGTTATGATTACAAAGGAATGAGGCCCAAGTGCACTAGACAGGGCCTAGAACAAAGGACAGAGTCATTATTAGGTGTGCTAAGAAAGGTGCTGTCTAAGCTACAATTAAGTTTTCTGATTGAGAGGCAAATAGAACCTGACAGAAGGGGCTTGATAATAATCTGTTGGGCTTTAGGCCTTGTAAATTCAGAGGCCCAGACCTATCTATCTCTTCACATGGGGTATATCCTAAGGGAGGTGTGAACCTCCTAGGGGAAGGCACTCTGTTGACTTTCATTACTTGGCTGGCCTGGGAGGAGAGCTGGCCAGGTAAAGGCAGGTGGCATCTCTAACAAGAAATTTACAGTTCTGCCTGCAATGTTGCTGACCCTACTTGACCACCCCCTCAGCTGCAGTGGTCACTTTGGAAGTTGGGCTGAGTGAAGGGCTTTTCAGCTTAGAGCCAATAAGATCTGTGGCTCTGACCTGGGCATCCTTCGACTCCAGGGCAGGTCCATTTCCAGTGATCCAACTCTTGGCAGAGCTGCCAGGGCTCTTCACAAGCTGACTTCTGCTGAAGCCCAGGCTTACCACATTGAAAACCACTGCAGTGGACTGGCCTGTTGGGTCTCCTTGAGGGCAGATCACTGTACAGATCAGCCATTAATAGGCCTGCCACCCATTGCTTCTGATGCCTAGCTTTCTTTTCCTCCTGGTTTGTGTTAAAGCAGACCAGAGGATGCAAGTCAAGGGAGTGCCCGTTTCCCATCTCTAATCTTCGGTGGCCTGAACTACAAGTCTATAGTCACAGGCATGTTCTGTAGTAGCTTTTCTAAGGTAGACAATGCCCATGAGGAAAATTATATTCTCACTTTAAAACTTTCTTTCCCTTTGGTCTGAAAGGGAGGTTTTTTCTACTTACTGTATACTTCGCTGATGGCGAAGTGAATCTAGCTATGAGATTATTATTTGAGTTCTTATTTTGGCTATGCTATTGCAGAAAAAAGTTAGCCATCTCTTTTATAAGGTCTAAAGATTAAATTGTGCATCCTACAGATTCCTTCATAATAGAATTAGTTTCCTACCTTGAAGAGAATAGAGAAATGAAAGAACAAGTTGGGCTTAGAATAGAGAAATGAGGGAGCAAGTCCTAGATCGCTTGCTGACAATAGCAATATCACATGAATACTTAGCAAACCGTTTCAACCATTAGATAACAACTTAAGAAAACATTTACCAGAAGGTCCAATGCCTTCTATAAATTTTAAGAATCATGTATTTGAAAACACCTCTTAAATATCTAACATGGTGTAGTTTGTTTAGCCAGTAAACTTAAGCACAACCATCTAAAATGTTTTTAGTTTCTTTCTACCAACAAGTCTAAAACATATGATACACAGATTCAGGTCACGCAAATTAAAATGTATCTTTGATTGATTTTAGCAGCTTAAATTTATGGACAATCTTATCTATAAGCCATTTAAAATAAAACTCTTAATAAAATTTCCCCATGTGGACATACAATATGTACACACATATAATATAGCATAATAGACCAATATAGCAATTTTAATAATAGCTTTTAAAATCTTTAACTCTTTTTGTAGATTGCCAATTGATTTGAATTGCTTTTTGTTTTTAGTAACCTCAGTTAACCATACTTTCTCTCAGTTGGTACTGTTAATACATTATTGGCTTCATCTGTTTACAGAGCCATCCCAAAGTACTGAATACAATAAAAGTGGCTGGAAAAAGTCCATAGGAACCTATAGGAGGACAGCTAAACACAGAACCAACAACGCTTTAGTTTTATGAGCAGCAAATCATATATAACTGTGGATGACAAAAGACCTTAAGTCGCCATGTTTAAAATTATAAACTCATCAACCAACAAGAGGCACTTGCTTACTTCACAGTATTTTTGAAAGCACCTGTAGTATTTTACAAGTATTTAACCCTTTAAGCCTCTGGGGCTTTCTCATTAAGATAACTATCATGTCTAGTAACACAAGATAATTAGACTTTTTAATTCTCAAACATTTGTATTAATAGCATTTTCCATTATAGAAACTTAAAGTCTGGTACCACATCACATCTTGACAGTCCTTCTAATATACTCCAAATAGACTGATTAGTTGGTGTCTCTATAAGATGAGAGACATAGGCCTTCGATTTTTTCAGTTGGGCCCAAACTGGAAAAACCAAAGTCCAGGATTTACTGGAAATTTTAGAGACCAGATTGTTTGAAACTTTGATTTTTTGAATGCCTGTCAAGAATGCCAAGAAGGCTCAAAATCCAAAATATCTGGTTGAAATAAGATTTCTTAAAATCATGACATAACATAGACCAAATTTGATCATTGTTACAAGGTGATTCTTCAAATTTTTGAAAAAAGCACATATTTAAATAACCCATAGCTCTTAATAAAAATTCAGCTGTTTTTGAACAATTAGAATTTAACAGACATCAAGAGAACATAATAGATTACTTTACACATTGCTTTAACAGAGCATCAGAGTTTAATTCTATGTCAAAGAGAAATTGAGCTTCCTGTGATCTTTTGCTGTGAGGTTTCCTTCCTTTACCTTCTTTCATATTGGTGACCATGTTTCTGTGTTTCTGTGTGTAAGACATCTTTAAGCATCTTTTGCAGGGCAGGATGAGTGGCAACAAATTCTTTCAGTTTCTGTTTGCTATGAAAAGTCTTAATTTCACCTTCATTCACAAATGAGAGCTTTGCAGGATATAGTATTCTGGGCTGGCAGTTTTTCTCTCTTAGTACCTGGGCTATGTCTCGCCATTCCCTTCTAGCTTGTAGGGTTTCTGATGAGAAGTCTGCTGTGAGTCTAATTGGAGATCCTCTAAGAGTGATCTGACGTTTCTCTCTTGCACCTTTTAGGATCTTTTCTTTGTGTTTCACTGTGATGAGTTTGATTACAACATGTCGTGGTGAGGATCTCTTTTGGTCATGTTTATTAGGGGTTCTATAAGCTTCCTGTACTAAGATGCCTCTGTCCTTCTCCAAACTTGGGAAATTTTCTGCTAGTATCTCACTGAAAATGCCTTCTAATCCTTTCTCCCTCTCCATGCCTTCAGGAACTCCTAGAACCCGAATGTTGGGTTTTTTAATAGTATCCTGTAGATTCCCGACAATATTTTTTAGATTTCTAATTTCTTCTTCTTTTCTTTGGTTTGCCTGTTTCCTTTCCTGTTCTCTGTCTTCTAAGTCTGATATTCTCTCTTCTGCTTCGCCCATTCTGTTTTTAAGGCTCTCTAATGTGTTTGTCATTTGATCTATTGAACTCTTCATTTCATTATGATTTCTAGTCACTATCAGAGTTTCTTGTTCCACTAGGTGTTTCATTTCATTTTGATTCCTCCTTAATATTTCACTTTCACGAGAGAGATTTTCTATCTTGTCCATGAAGGATTTCTGTAGTTCAAGAATTTGTTTTTGAGAACTTCTTAATGTTTTTATCAATTCTTTGAGATCCGCTTCTTGCATTTCTTCGATCTCATCATCTTCATAATCTTGAATTGGGGTGTCTTTTTCATTTGGGGGCGTCATAGTTTCTTCCTTGTTCTTGTTAGCTTGGTTTTTGCGTTTGTTGTTTGGCATGTTGGAGATATTTGGTTTCTTCACTGTGGTGTTTTTTCTTGTTACACTATGGCTCTATATTAAGTGGACTGTCTGCTTTCGGTGGAGCCTTAGAGGCTTGAGATGAGTGTGGACTGAGAGCTGTGTTTGGTTCCTCAGGGTTGAGGGTGTGTCAAGGATGACACTCCCAGGTTAGGTGTGGTAAATCTCTCTTTCTTTTTTTGATTTAAAAGGGAAGTAATTCCGCACAGCTGAACGTAATTGGAGGTAGTTAGCAGGCAAATGATATACCCACAGGAGCCAGAGATCGGAAGCTCTTTCCCAAGGACCACACAGGGAATCTCTGCTGCCCTCAGTGTGGGCTCCAATTCTCCTGCAGTCTCCCACTGGGTTGCCAAGTTAGATGCTAATCTCCTGTTATTTCACCCCTCCCCCCAGAGTCAGGTTTTTCTGCTAGGCTCAGGGCCGGTGCAGACCTGAGGTCGCCCTGCTTATGACGTATGTCCAAAATGGCGCCTGCTCTGTCTTGCTCGCCTTTGAGAGGTGAGCGGAGAGAGAGAAACTTGTGTCCGTATCAGTCACTTTTTATATTTTTTTTCTCTCTCTTCTAGTTAGCCTGGTGAACTTTTCCCCACGGATTTTCAAGCCTCGTTCCCTCTAGCCTCCTCTTTCCGCTTGCCTGCTGGTATCTCGGGCTATGGAGGTTCGGCTCACCTCGCGTTCCAGCACTGGTGCGTTGAGTCTGCCGCTGGTGTCCCGAACTTGGGCTCCCACGCTCTCCACGCAGGTCCACTGTGAATCACTAGTTCCGGAAGAGTTTCCTCTGCTGTTTCATCCCCTACTCTTCCTTGACCCTGCAGTATCTCCACTTATATTAAACTTTCTCTCCCCCCGGACTAAGTGTGCTTCCTGCCTATTCCGCCATCTTGAAACCGGATAATGAATATAAATTTTTAAAGTACAGCTTATGGGTTACAATGGCTTCCCCCTCCCAAAACTTCCCTCCCACCCACAACCCTCCCCTTTCCCGCTCCCTCTCCCCTTCCAATCACATCATGAGTCATTTTCTATTCTCTTTATATACAGAAGATCAGTTTAGTATATATTAGGTAACGATTTCAACAGTTTGCCCCCATATAGCAACACAAAGTGAAAAAAATACTGTTGGAGTACTAGTTATAGCATTAAATAACAGTGTACAGCACATTAAAGACAGAGATCCTACATAATATTTTTTTAAATTAATTAATTTTCTATGCCATTTCCAATTTAACACCAGGTCTTTTTTTTTTTTTTCATTTCCAATTATCTTTATATACAGAAGATCGATTCAGTATATAATTAGTAAAGATCTCATCAGTTTGTACCCACGCAGAAACACAAAGTGTAAAAATACTGTTTCAGTACTAGTTATAGCATCACTGCCCATTAGACAACACATTAAGGACAGATCTCACATGGAATGTAAGTACACAGTGACTTCTGTTGCTGACTTAACAATTTGACACTCCTGTTCATGGCGTCAGTAATCTCCCTAGGCTCTAGTCATGAGTTGCCAGGGCTATGGAAGCCTTTAGAGTTCGCTGACTTTGATCTTATTCCGATAGGGTCATAGTCAAAGTGGAAGTTCTCTCCTCCCTTCAGAGAAAGGTACCCCCTTCTTTGATGGCCCTGTTCTTTCCACTGGGATCTCACTCACAAAGATCTTTCATTTAGGTCTTCTTCTTTTTTTCTTTTCCATGGTGTCTTGGCTTTCCATGCCTACAATACTCTCATGGGCTCTTCAGCCAGATCCGAATGCCTTAAGGGCTGATTCTGAGGCCAGAGTGTTGTTTAGGACGTCTGCCACAGAATGCAAAATTTAATAAATATATTTCAAAAATATTTTGAGACCTAATAAGCCAAAGACACTGAAGTGTTAGAGCTTTTACTTGAGTAAAACTAGGAAGTTGAACTATACAATCATATTAAAATATCAAGTTCATATGATATATCACTGGGCTACTATAATGAACTGCTGATTTTATTGGTATATATTGTAAATTGTTACAAATTCTCTGTATGATTTTTAGATTTCCCTTCTGAGTTTCAAAACATACATGTACAAGAGTGTGAACACATACCATTTCTTTCTTTTTTTTTTTTTAGATTTATTTATTTATTTGAAACACAGAGAGGCAGAGAAAGAGAGAGAGGTCTTCCATCTACTAGTTTACTCCCCAAATGACAGCAATGGCTGGAGGTAGGCCGATTTGAAGCCAGGAGCCAGGAGCTTCTTCTGGGTCTCCCACGTGGGTGCAGGGGCCCAAGAAACTGAGCCATCTACCACTGCTTTCCCAGGCCACAGCAGAGAACTGGATTGAAGTGGAGCAGCCAGGACTAACGAGCCTGTATGGGATGACGACCGCAGGCAGTGGCTTTACCCACTTCACCACAGTGCCAGCTCCCCACCCCCTACCACACCATTTCTAAAGCAATCCATGACACTTTTGCTGTTTGTTTAGAGTCACAGCAGCACAGTTAAAGTGAGGACAGGACCATGGCAAAGTCCTAATGAGATCCTGACTCCTGATGTCTAGCACAGTTCTAAAAAACTGATCTTGACAGCAGGGAGATAGATGGGTTCGTTTTTAGATGTCCTGCTTTCATAAAGGTCTTATAATCATGTCACCCTCTGCATACATCCATGATAGGGTCTCAACAGTTAAAGGACTGAGCCTTCATTTTGCTGTTGGTTGCAAATATTGCTTGTAAATTTTCAGAACTGGCCTGTGGCAGAGAAAAATTAGTCAACCACAAAATAATCATTGCGTCCTAGAAGCCATTCCAAAGAAATTACAGATACACCATTCAGTAAACAGAGGAACTTACAGGCCTTTTCAGGAAGCAGGTCCTGATGAAAAATATTCAAGAAAAGACAAAATTTGCAAACCAAAACTTAAAAACAATGTTCACCATATTATCGTCCTCACTTTGTTTGTTTTTCACAGGATAGACTTTGATAATTGTAGAATTTGAATAATTATTTGGTTGAATGGATAAGACTTGGAAGCCAATATTTACTATTTTTTTTGTGTGTGCCAAGTGAGTAATGAGGACTTCCAAATACATTGTCACATTTAAGCTATATTATAATTCTGTGAGTATGATTATGGAAAATGAGACCTCTGTAACATACCCAAGGTCACCCGTGAGTGACAGATGGAGGCAGTATTTGAAGCGAGATCTGTTTCTCAGGGCCAGAACTTTTAAACCCTGGCAGATGGAAGTTGGAACACCTCCATCAGCAGCCTGAGCAGTTGGTGTACTCACTGATTGAAGTCACACAAACTTTATTTTTCTTAAATGACAATAATTATAGTATGGCCATATTGTCTCTGCCAGTTTTCTTGGGTTATCTAAGTGTTTTATTTGGTTTGCTAACAAATGCCTTCTTAAGGGACATAGGGACAGACCCTGGACTTTCAGGTCACTGGCTGACCCAGTTCCAAAATTCCTGTGAAAAGGTTTCTCACAGGGAAACAGATACATTCAGGACATAGGATTTGGTGTGTAACATGTCAATTCTTGCCACGAAGTCCAGAGGTATGCTTTTCTGTGCACGGATGGACTTTGATCATGTTATGTTATAGAAGCCTACTACCTTGGCACCTAGTTACCGCTTTACTGACATTCAAATTCCAAGGCAGCTAGAAGAATGACTCTTTTCCACTGGCAGTACTTTAAACAAAACTTAAACCCAAAGTGGGATTTGGAGTTCATGGTGGAGCTCACGGCAATGTGAGTAAGGTCTAAGACCAGGTCAGGGTGGTCAAACATGCTGGAATTTGGTCTGATACTTTTCTCCTTGACAATTAAAAAAAGAGGATTATTTTTCTCTTGCCAGTGAGTGGCTTTTGGGTTGGGAATATTGTATAACCCAAGAAACCATCTTAATAAATTAGCCAGGAAATAAACTGTTCAAAAAATCTTGCTTTTGGTCTATGGGGAGACCGCATGGCTAAGTGGGCAGGGGAAAAGTTGAACATTTTCATAATGAATGTCCACATACTACATTCTTTCACATTCAAGATGTATAATTATTCTTTGCAATGATCAAATTCCTATGAAGCAACTTTTTATATGCTGGGTCCATAAAAAACTTTATCATCATTATCTATCTAGATATTTATCACCATTACTTGTTTAGAAAAATAATGTGTTACACAATTGGATAAAGCAGTGCTTTTTCCTAACTACCTTCCGTGGGGGCATAGAACACATTAACTGGACTTTTTATCTTGAGTTCTGGTTTTGCATAGGATATAGATAGAGACAAGCATATACGGCTAACTGGCCAGTCTTTTGCACATGACCTCTTTAGCTTGCTATGTCTTGCTCAGTCCAGACTTTTCCTTTGAAAATAGCCACAATTAAGTGTTAGTTTCAAGAGACACTATGGAGATGGAATCTAGAAACAACTAGATTCAACCACCTCTTTAGTCACAGACTCTCCTAGTTGAAAGGTACCTCAAAGGTCACACAGTGCAACCACATTAACCAGAGTTTAGCATTAACTACAATCAGTTAATATTCATCAAACACTCAGCAGCACCATGGGCTCCAAAGTTATTTGATTAAAAAATTAACTTTTTCATTTGATTTCTTATGTCTTTGTAATTTTAAATCCCACTGAATTGGTTCCTGTTCAATACAGCTTTGGATTCAATGTGAAAGCGGCCAGGCAAAGAATGTGTGGGTGAGAAGATGATAATGGAGTGGTACTGTGCGGACCACTGTCTGGCTATGCTGCCCAATAACAGAGTATTGGGGTTTCTCAGGAGATAGGCTAGACTTTAACTGTGCTTCTGTGGTTTGTTGGTTCCGACCTTGGTTGTTCCATGGTTATCTCTAAGTCTCAGGACTGTTAATGACACACCTACTCTTCAAGCTTGCTGTGAAAGTCATGTGACATAATACATTCACTCAGCTGGGCGTGGAAATTTATACAGTGTCTATGTCCAACCTAGGTAGCTCTTCTTTGCAGTATTATTGCTATTGCTCTCTCACTGTGGACTTTATGACAGCAGTGTAGGGTACAGGGTAGGTACTCAACATATATTTGTTGGATGAGTGAATGAACAGATGAGAGGGACTGCTTCTTTAATATGAGATAAGTGAGTTAGGATGAGTGAATATTTAGCTCAAATATTTAATACACACTATACCCAAAGGTATAAGCTGTCTCCATATGTGCATTGAGAAAGTATACGCAACTTGGTGAATGATCTCTGCTCGCTCTTGGGCACCCAGATCTTCAATACAATGGAGTCAAAATCTAGGGAGAAACATGTGGCATGAGGTAATTTTACCGAGGAAGAAAAGCTATCATCTTTTATATACAGCTGAAGATAGGAGGCTTGGTTTAAACTTGCTTCACAGGCCAAACAGGTTTGGTAGGTTGGAGGCAAATCAAGTAAAAAACAGCTGTGGTTTAAATAAAGCCAGGCAAAGACACAGAGTCAGTGTCCTTACATTGATTTTAATCAGCTTTTATGTTTTATGATCCAAAATGATGTTGTTGATTTCCACAGTAGAAAGTTGCCATAATGAATATTTTCAGCAGTTTTTTGTTCTTTCTTATTCTTAATAAAAATAAATATTTGGATATCTGATATGGATGATTGAAATAAGCAAACAAAAATTAGAAAGGAAATTGTATGAAAAATCACTAGCAGCATTAATTCAAAGATGAGCATTAATTAAATAAATATGATATATGAAAACTGCTTTGTAAAAATGAAAACAGCTTTTCAAATGTGTTTTTGAAATGTTGAGGAATCATGTTTTATATGCTCTTAAAGACTTTCTATTTTACCATCTTCATTTAATTCGTGTGGCTCAGTTTATTTCAATTTGCGGGCTATTTCTTGAGCACTTCCTGCATCCTAGCGAATTGGGCCCTGATGAGATTGCACAAATGAGGGAAAAAAAGTTAGTGTTAGTGGAAAGATGGTAAGTGCTATCATGACTACGAGAACATCATATGAAAAACCAAAGCTAGATTAGAAAAGGTTAGAAAAGGTTTTCTAGAGGAGCTGAAACTTGAGACGGGTTCTGAAAGATGAGTAGGAATTTGTCAGTGGAAGTGAGGAGTGAGTTTAGAACAGGGCATGTCAGGTAGAGATCCTGACACACGGGAAGGAACGTGCTGCTAAGGAGGGGCTGCAAGGTACACAGGGTTCCAGGGTGAGGACTGTGCAGTGGACAGAGCAGGAACCGTGAGAGAGGCAGTGGACTGGGCTGGTGATTGGCTTTACTTTCCTAGCGCCATCAGATGCCCACAGCCTGCATTTCCAAAATGCATTCCTCTGGTTGTTCAGTTTTGTTACTTAGGAAAGAAGACGGCATTCGAGGCAGATAGGATACCCTGGATTCGGTCATCTTGGATGGTTTGGGCTTCTATAAGAAAGTATCATAGATTGGGTGCTTTATACACAACAGCAATTTGTTTCCAGTAGTTCAGGAAAGGTCGGAAGTCTGCGATTGGGGAGCTGGCATGGTTGGGTTTTGGTGGAGGCCCTTTTCTCTGCTCTTATTTCTTGTATACTCATGTGGAAGCAAAAGAGCCAGCTAGCTCCTCTGTAAGGGCACTGAACTCATGCACGAGCCCTCCACCCTCACGACCTAACCCCCTCCCAAACACCCCACCTCCAAATACCATCACATTGGGATTACAGTTTCAGACATGAATTGTGGGGTCTCGGGACAAAGATTCAATCCATCACAACAATGGTAAACACAGTTTCTTCGCTTCATGGATTTTCAAGCTTTTACCTCAATGTCATTGTGACTTTGCAAGAGGAGGGAATAGTATGCAGCATTTTCTAAATGTGTTTGAACATAGAGCATCGTGCGGGGTTTTTGGGTCAGGGAGCACAATTTTGCAAACCACTGCATAGACAAAGGAAGTTTCTGAAAAATTTTAAGTATTAGTAGCTTAGTAGCAGGATATAGGAGAAATGTGATGGGGAAAAATGAGATGGAAGCAGATAAATTATGATCTCATTGCAGTTTGTCCTAAAGTAGCCTGAAGAGAAATCAAAATGGATCTGACCTTCACCAACAGCAGTGATGAAGAGATGGTGCTTGACTGAGAAGCACTTAGGAGCCCACAAGAAACACAAGTCTGGTGGATTTCACTCTTACCTCATTCGGAGGTTAAACTCAGTTTGATTGGATACGGAGGGTGAGAAAATGAACAAATCTCTAAGGACTCAGGTTTCTGACTTGGGAATGTGAGTGGTGCTTTGTATTGAGATCTGAAATACTGCAGGGACATATGGAACAAAGAACAGAGAAGGAGGTTTTTTAGACTTATTAAGTACCTATGGGGCATACTAATTATGTGGGAGACATGAGTATACAGCGGTAGTTCCATCTCTGGGAGTGGACAAGGTCACTCATCTAGGCAGATATATGGACCCTCTTCCCCAAAAGGCAATTTGCAAGAAGCATCCCATTCAGCAGATTGCTTTCAGAGAATTAGCCATTTAGGGAATTGCCTTTTGGCTAATTAATTATAGTTTGCAAAATAGCTTTAGGCAAATTGACCCAGAGCCGCCAGGAAAACTACAATGTGAGAATTCAGGGTAGAACTGAACTTTTGGATTAAGAGATGGAAGGGAAAAAGAAACGCATAAGAGAAAAATAAAGGGTTATAGAATGCCACTATGTCTTTATGTTTGTGATGTTTTATACTGCCCAATGCATATTTACTTACATAAAAGTGACTGCCTCAACAGAAGAATTAATACCAAACTATTTGCAATGCAAGATAGCTGGGAAGATGTGTTTTTTTTTTTTTTTGTAATATGTTTACATAGTCCAAGGTCAGGATTAACTGAACTTCTTTATTTATATCAATAACTCACTGCTACCCAGGTTACCCATTGCTATTATTGGTTTTTAACATAGCTCAAATTAAACCTAGACCTTAATGTCTATAATAGTGATGGTTGCACATAGCTAGACATATTACACATGTGTAGCTAATAACCTCCAGTGTTTCTCAAGCCATAATATGAATAGTTTATTTCTGAGATCCCTTGCTTAAATAAGACTATGATTCTTAGACTCTAATTTTGTACTCTTTAATAAAATCATGGCTTTCTTCAGCAATGGTCAGCTACCTTCAGAATTAGCGCTCTCTGATACAGCTTCTGCCGGGCCAAGATCTGTGTCTAGGATCTCAGGTCATCAACAAAGAATGGAAGTATGATCTCATTTGTGTGGGAGGCCATGTGGCAAGTGGAACAAGCAGAAGGCAGGGTGTGTAGCCGCAGAGATCGTTAAATTATTTGCTTATTCTTTTTTTTTAAAGATTTATTTATTTATTTGAAAGAGTTACACAGATAGGAGAGACAGAGAGAGAAAGAGATCTTCCATCTGCTGGTTCACACCCCAATTGGCCACAACAGCTGGAGTTGTGCCCATACAAAGCCAGGAGCTAGGAGCTTCTTCCAGTCTCCCACATGGGTGTAGGGGCCCAAGGACTTGGGCCATCTTCCACTGCTTTTCCAGGCCACAGCAGAGAGCTGGATCAGAAGTGGAGCAGCCAGGACATGAACCAGTGCCCATATGGGATACCAGCACTGCAGGCAGCAGCTTTAACCACTATGCCACAGTGCCAACCCCTTGCTTATTCTTTAGCATGTAAACTTGACATTGGTTTTAGTGAAAACGGAGGAAAGGAGTGTATCTATCTATCTATCTATCTATCTATCTATCTATCTATATATATATAGAGAGAGAGAGGGAGGGAGAGAGAGAGAGAGAGAGAGAGAGAGAGAGAGAAACTGTTGCAAGTGGACCCAAAGCAGGAAGGACAAAAGGGGATCAGAGACCAAACTGAGAAGCAGAAGACGCAATAGACATCTACAGCTGCTACCCCTCTACTCCACTTGCTCAGTTTGAGTTTCAATTTTTCTGAGAAACAATGAGAATCTATTCCCGGAATAAAGGCTCTGGGTTGCAAGCATCTAAGATATGAGAAATAGTAGATAAAGGCTATAACGAAAACAACAGAAGGGTGATCAGCTTGTAAGTGGTTGTGGCTGATATTTCAGCCAGGATGGTATTATTATTCATCTCTGCTGCAACTTCCAAGCCCCTCATAGAGAAAGCCCCTGTTGTTCGACTTCTTTTATTGACTCATCAGTGCCAGGGCACAGGGTTGAACTTGGGTAATAGGCTTAACAGATATTTATTTGTTGATTCAGTTTTTTTCACTTTTTATCCAGATATTTTGGCATCTCAGAGGCACGGCTTTAGTTTCCATTGAAATGTCAAGTTGGTCTAAACAGGCTGGCTTATGATTTGTTTGGTTTTATATTTATATGCACTGCAAGATGCTCTAAAGAAATCCAATGAGCTTCAGTAACAAGTTTTGGCAGCAATTTCTCCTTCATGCATCTATTTTTTTTGTTTTGTTTTGTTTCTTGGTTTTCCCCGATGTCCACACATTGCTGGGAGATTTCCTAGTGTAGTTAACGTGGCTCCACCCAGTGACCTTTCACCTTTGCCTTGAACAGATGAACAAATCAAGCCAGAAAGAAAAGAAAGGTTATGACAAAGGTCGCAGAGGGGCACTCTCTGAGCTGGGAGGAGTGGGACTAATGTCTCTCCCCCATTTAGGGCTTCTCCTGCTCCAGTTTTCACTACTGCATGAAGGTGCATATTGCAATGAAGAAAAAAAACTGGATTTTCATCCAGTAAATTATTGGGGAAGTGCCAGGAAGAAGAATAGAAGAGCAAGAGAAGGGAGTAAAGAGCAGAGAGGACAAGGAAAAACGATCAATCTCAGGTGGGGTCTAAAGCGAACCAGGCTGGCAATTGTTTTGCTCAGCTCTTGTGTCCAACATGGCAGCTGCAGATAGTTTCTCAAACCCAGTGAACTTTTAAATGGCATTAGGAGGAATTCCACTGTGCTTGGAGTAATGTGAATTTTTAGTATTCTTGGAAAGGATTTTTAAACATCGCTAGTCTACAAAGAAACAAAACCAACACTCTGATTTGCTCTGTACTGTTTGCATTTCCCTCCTATTTATTAATACAGTCCCCATTTATAAAAACAAATTAAACTTGCATTAATTGGGCCTCGATGAATACCAGGCATTCTGCTTGTGCTATCTTATTTCAGCCTCATAATAATCCCTGGGAGGAATGTGTGGGGACGTCTCTGTCACAAAGGAAGAAAGCAATTGACAGACTTCCCCCAAAACATGCAACAACAGCTACACAAGGGTGCTTGTAGAAAATGGAATTAAAAATAAGTTTATTTTGGTGCAAAAAAAATTTTAAACTACAGATAGTTTTTTCATTATATACATTTCCCATGGGTTTTTTGCATGTCCTTTATATACGTATATGTATATGTATATATACATGTATATATGTATGTGTATATGTATATATACATGTATATATGTATATATGTATATGTATGTATGTATATGGGTTTCCAAATTTTGGCAACAAAATTGAACTCAGATCTCTGGAAACAGAGGCAGAGTCAATGAATTCTTTAGTAGATATCAAGTCATTCAGGTGAGAAATTACAAGTAGAGTATTGCTGGCCAAAAATAAAACAACCATTTACCCCACCATGGACAATTCCGATTCCACACCCACCCACACCCTAGTTACAGAGGGATGTGAACAGAATCACAGATCATACTGCCTGGTGCCTGTCCTGTCTCCTAATTTCTTTTTACTGGTTTGATTCCTTTTAGACTCTGAACACACAGTCTGGACTTCATGGCTCTGATTATTTATAATCCTGTTTGGTTTTCCATGTAGGAATTTATCCTGAAGATCTCCAACTCCTTTACAGGTGTCAGATAACCATATCATGGGATCAGAAAGTATTTTGAAATGAAAATTAAGAATTTGAAGAAAGAGAAGAGAGAAAAAATCTATGCAACAGATTTTACAGGTGAAGATTCAAGGTGAAACATAGGATTTGCTTTTGATGGTTCAATATTGAAATCCTAACTTGGAATTTGACTATCAAGATGCAAATTTTAAAAAGTGTGGTGAAAATGTTATGAAAGTGTGTCGACAACCTTCTAGCTGACTAGCTGTTGTAACATGGGGAAAATCATTGAACCATAATTTTCTTATTAGCAAAGCAAGAGTTTATTTATATCATACAACTCCAGAATTTTATTATCTTTTACTTGTTTATAATGAATCATGTATTTTTGACCCCTCTGGAAACTCCAATAAACTTATGAACATTAGATCTTTTGGTTTGTTTATTAACTATCCAAATCCTTGACTACATGTGCATGAATCAAGAGCCCTAAGGTTTACTTTTGGGAACCCAATTCACCTACTAGGAGGCGGGTTTAATTATCTTCATTGCACCATAGATGTTTGTGAAAAATGGATCAATTTGGGTGTCATGACATGAGGTTGGAGGTCAGGGCAGTATCATTTGCTCCCTGGCTGAGCAGACATCAGTAGAATCAAGTAGTGCCTTTAGGGACCTTTTACCTAATAAAACAGAGACAGCAACCTGTCAGGAGGCAGGCAGCCAGGAACAGCAGGCATACAGTAAGGAAGGGGAGCCAAAAGTCAGCCTGTTTTGCTTGGCAAATGGAAACCACAGGAACAGCTGTCTTGCTGAGGTTGCAGCTCAAGGTTGCAGGGCATGGCATCCAGGAAACAGTACAAGGGCAGATAGGTTAACACTTCAGCCATGGCCCAGGATTAGAAAGAAAAGGTCTCTTCAGCTAAGTGGAAGGCAGGAGCTTAAGGAAGTGTTTATAACAAACACTTTCCAGTGTATCTAGAAACAGTCTGTGGAAGTCATTGAAATTTTGTGGGGAAACCACAAACATTCTATGGCCTTCGTTCTTTGTAGGGACTTTGGGTATACATGAGAAATAAGTAATTAAACAGATGGCTGGACATGGATGAGTTTGCAAGTCTGGCCAAGCATGGAACAGCATGTAGCACTGGTGTTAGAGATGTGAGCTTTATGTTTTATGTTTTATGGTCGTCTGACAAGATGAGTGCTCTTTTCAGTAGACAATTCACAGAAGTAATATACACGTTTCTTTAAATTCTGCCGTGGAGAAACATGTTTATCTTGAGGTTTTGACAATCTTTCCATTTGGAGATAGACATGAATAATTCTGATATTAACATTTTATACTCTTGCTATGATTTTTTTTACATTAACATTCTTGCTCCCTTCTGAATGATCCCATGACTGGGAAAGTTACGTTGTAGCTTCTGTTCCAGGATTGGAGAGACAATGCTCTGTTTATGGTAGGTCTCAGAGTATTGAATGACGGTCATACATAAAATGAATTAACTTAAAAGAATATTTTTAGAGGAAGTTTTAGGGTCACTGTCTTGTATAATGTGACACTCATCAGCCAAAATTGGGGATTATGGTTCTGGAATTGTAATTCTGCTTAACACTCATGTCAGGAAAGTTCTACAGTGCTTGTAGGTGTCCCATAATCATTCTTTTTAAGAGAAGAGTTAGGAAATGAACCTGCGGAGAAAACTCCATGGGTTGGTGGCCCTTGTCAGTTGAAAGCAAGAGCTTTCATCTCTGGGGAGATCAGACACCCTCAGGAAGAGAGAAGAGGAAGTAGAGTCAAGGCGGTTGATGAGGCAGGGATACCAAACTTCCTCCTGCTGGCTAACGATAAAGGTTGGGTTGTGGGGGGTGGGCAATAGAAACATCTACCTCATAGGAGCAAGTGCAGGAGTCCTGAAGGCAGAAGTCATGCTATTCAGGCCACAGTGAGAAATTGTCACAGGCGCCCCTGGGCCTGCCAATCCTAGCTCCCTTAGAGAGGTTTTCAAGCTACACAAAGGGGACAGATGGAAGCACGAGAAGCCAGCTCTGCAGGTTATACAGAGGTGTGTGGGAAATGCACCTGAGGAGCTGCCCTGCCTCTAGTTCCTGACCCTGTTCCTGGCTGCTTCCCTGGGTGGTGAGAGCACAGAACGAATGAATTTGGCAGCAGAAAGTGGCCGTAGGGATGACAAAAGTTGCAGACAAAGTGCTGCTATAGTGGAGGACAGAAGACTCTCTGACGGTAGCAAGGCCAGGGACCAGAGGCAATGGCCTAAAAGGAACAAATATGGAGGACCTGTTGTTCTTTCCAGTGATTCAAGCTTTTTTTTTTGTCAAAACTCTGTTCTCACAACTACTTCCAGGTCTGGAGAAACACTTTAATGGGTAAAATGGAATTTGAAAAGAATGAATGAAGAAGCATCAATTGAAATGAGAGGGTTTTGTGTTCACAAACATATTTGATTAGATTGTCTGCTTCACACTCACACACACACACACAGAGACTCACACACACTAAGTCCTTTTAAGAAAAGTAAAAATAAGAGGTATGAGTTCTTCTTTCATGCCATATCATGGCACAAAGGCATTTTCATATAGCCAGTTTCAATTTTTTAATACTATGATTTATAGGTTTTTTTCCCCATAATTTGTGTTTTTTCTTTTGATTTATCTGAGACATGGAGTGAAAGAGACATGTGGACATAGAGAAAGAAAGAGAGAGAAAGGGGAGGAGGTGTTCCCACCTACGGTAAGTCCCCAAATGACTGCAATGAATGAGGCTGACCAGGGCCAAAGCCAGAGCCTGGGAACTCAATCTAGGTCTCTCACATTGCTTGAGTCATCACCACTGCCTCCCAAGGTCCACATTAGCAAGAAACTGGAATCAGGAGCCAGAACTGGGGATTGAGCACAGGCATTCCTATGCGGGTCATGGGCATCTTAACTAACATCTTAGCCACCAGCCCAAATGCTCACCCTGTCATTTGTCTTTTGATCTTGCTCATAAGGTTCTTTTTGATTTGATATTCAAACTTTTTTGTATTTTTAATAGTCAAAATAATCAAGTTTTTTTAATTAAACTTTTATTTAATGAATATAAATTTCCAAAGTACAGCTTATGGGTTACAATGGCTTCCCCCTTCCAAAATTTCCTTCCCACCCACAACCCTCCCCTTTCCCGCTCCCTCTCCCCTTCCAATCACATCATGATTCATTTTCAATTCTCTTTATATACAGAAGATCAGTTTAGTATATATTAAGTAACAATTTCAACAGTTTGCCCCCATATAGCAACACAAAGTGAAAAAAAATACTGTTGGAGTACTAGTTATAGCATTAAATAAGAGTGTACAGTACATTAAAGACAGAGATCTTACATAATATATTTTTTTAAAAAAATTAATTAATTTTCTATGCCATTTCCAATTTAACACCAGGTTTTTCCTTTTTTCATTTCCAATTATCTTTATATACAGAAGATCGGTTCAGTATATAATTAGTAAAGATCTCATCAGTTTGTACCCACGCAGAAAACAAAGTGTAAAAATACTGTTTTAGTACTAGTTATAGCATCACTGCACATTAGACAACACATTAGGGACAGATCCCACATGGGATGTAAGTACACAGTGACTCCTGTTGCTGACTTAACAATTTGACAGTCCAAAAGGCCAACAGACACATGAAAAAATGTTCAAGATCACTAGCAATCAGAGAAATGCAAATCAAAACCACAATGAGGTTTCACCTCACCCCGGTGAGAATGGCTCACATTCAGAAATCTACCAACAACAGATGCTGGAGAGGATGTGGGGGAAAAGGGACACTAACCCACTGTTGGTGGGAATGCAAACTGGTTAAGCCACTATGGAAGTCTGTCTGGAGATTCCTCAGAAACCTGAACATAACCCTACCATACAACCCAGCCATCCCACTCCTTGGAATTTACCCAAAGGAAATTAATTTGGCTAATAAAAAAGCCATCTGCACATTAATGTTTATTGCAGCTCAATTCACAATAGCTAAGACCTGGAACCAACCCAAATGCCCATCAACAGTAGACTGGATAAAGAAATTATGGGACATGTACTCCATAGAATACTATACAGCAGTAAGGAACAATGAAACCCAGTTATTTGCAACAAGATGGAGGAATCTGGAAAACATCATGCTGATTGAATTAAGCCAGTCCCAAAGAGACAAATATCATTTGTTTTCCCTGATCGGCGACAACTGAGCACCAAAGGGAAAACCTGTTGAAGTGAAATGGACACTATAAGAAACAATGAACTGATCAGCTCTTGTCCTGACTCTAGATGTACAATGTAATACTTTATCCTTTTTAGTATTTGTTGTTGTTGTTGTTGTTGTTGTTGTTGTTGTTGTTCTAGTACTAGTGGTTGAACTCTGTAATTAACACACAATTATTCTTAGGTGTTTAAATTTTAACTGAAAGGTGATCCCTGTTAAATTTAAGAGTGGAAAAAGAGAGGGAGGAGATGTACAATTTGGGACATGCACAATCAGACTTGCCACAAATGGTGGAGTTAAAAATGTGCCAG